>NC_091179.1:37768255-37868255 GCF_040958095.1 Procambarus clarkii
TGGCAAGCAAAGTACCTCTACACACTCTTTCAATACCCATGGCGAGATCCCGTCTGGACTAACAGCCTTTCTAACATGCAGATCCAGCAGATGTCTCTTGACCTCCTCTCTCGTAATTTCGAACTCTTCCAAGGCCGCCTTGTTTACTTCCCTTTCTCCTAGCACAGTGACCTCACCTTGTTCTATTGTTAAGACCTCCTGGAACCTCTTGTTGAGTTTTTCACACACCTCTTTGTCATTCTCTGTATACCTGTCCTCGCCTGTTCTAAGTTTCAATACCTGTTCTTTCGCTGTTGTTTTCCTTCTGATGTCACTGTGGAGTAGCTTTGGTTCGGTCTTTCCTTTGTTTGCTATATCATTTTCATTAATTTTCTCTGCTTCTCTTCTCACCCTGACAAACTCATTCCTGGTTCTCTGGTATCTCTCTCTGCTTTCTGGTGTTCTGTTATTCTGGAAGTTCCTCCACACCCTTTTGTTCAGTTTCTTTGCTTCCATACATGCCCTATTATAACATGGATTCTTCTTTTGCTTCTCGGATTTTTCCCTTTGGGCCAGGATGAACCTGTTTACTGTCACCTGACACTTTTGGGTAACATAGTCCATAATATATTGTACAGACTTATCTCTGAGGTCTGTGTCCCAAGGTATTTCCCTTAGGAAACTTCTCATCTCTTCATAATTCCCCTTTCGGTATGCCAGCCTCTTGTTTCCTAGTTCTTTTTTGGGGGAGATAATTCCTAGCTCTACCAGGTACTCAAAGTTCAATACACTGTGATCACTCATTCTCAACTGTGCTTCCATCTTAACTTCTTTTATATCCCACTCATTAAGGGTAAATATCAAATCAAGCATTGCAGGTTCATCTTCTCCTCTCATTCTTGTTGGTTCCTTGATGTGCTGGCTTGGAAAGTTTCTTGTTGCCACGTACAGCAGCTTAGCTCTCCATGTTCCTGGTCTTTCATGCGGGTCTCTGTTCTCCCAATCTATCTTCCCATGGTTGAAGTATACCATGATTAGTAGTCCAGATCCATTCCTGCTAGCAACAGAAGCTGCTCTCTCTATTATGTTAATGGTTATCTTGAGATGATTTCGCAGCTTTAATGTCCCCGCGGCCCGGCCCTCAGGAAGCAGCCCGTGACAGCTGACTAACACCCAGGTACCTATTTTACTGCTCTGCAGTAAAATAGGTACCTGGTACCTAGTAAAGAAGAGTAAAGTAAAGAGTAAAGAAACTCTGCCCATTGTTCCTCGCCGGCGCCCGGGATCGAACCCGGGATCACAGGATCACAAGTTCAGCGTGTTGTCCACTCGGCCGACCGGCTCCCACCATGACCAACATGGTGGTCATGTTGTTTGTATCATATTACTGTCTGGGTGATCTGTCATTGGGTGGAGGGTTATATATGGCTACGACTATAATTTTTTGCCCTCCAGTTGTTATGGTACCTGCTATGTAGTCTCTGAAACCTTCACAGCCCTGAATAACCATCTCCTCAAAATCCCAGCCTTATCTTATCAGCAGAGCTACACCACCACCACCTCTTCCTTCCCTCTCTTTCCTTATAACATAACAGTCCTGTAGGAACAGTGCATTTGTTATGGTTTTTGTTAGCTTTGTTTCTGTGAGAACTATTATGTCTGGGTTTTTCTCTAGTACACATTCTCCATGCTCATTTGCTTTATTTGTAATTCCATCTTTTTAGTGTACATTGCCTTCAGGCTCACTTTCTTCTGTCTCTTCTCAAATCGCCTCCTTGGTGAGTGTTCTGCTGGTGGGGGAAGCTATTCCATGGGTGTGAGGAGTTGTGAGGTGTATAACAGGGTCTCAGAGGATACTGGGATGAGGGGTGGGGGGTCAAGTGAAGGGGGAGGGACAGGGTGGGTATGGGGTGAAAGGGGAGGGAAGACAAGAAGGAAAAGGGGGGAGGGGAAACTTTGCGGGAGGAGGGGAGGAGTAGAAGGGTGGGGATTGGGTGAGGGGAGGGAGATTTGGCTGAACATTTGAGTGGGGGCAGAGAGGGTTTGGGGTAGGGGGGTTTTCTATGCAGAGGAGGGTGGTGGAGTGTTACTCCACGCTGGTGTTACTGGGTAGCTGGTTATGGGTTCCCCCCTCGCCTCTGGGGATGTTGTGTTGGGAGCTGTGATTTCTTGGTTTTCCCCTCTCGCCCTGCGCCTCTTCCTTGTTTCTGCCGCCATGGCTCTCTCCTCCCTCATCATGTCCCTCTGGAGGAATACATTTTTTAATTCTCCCTCATGTTGCAGGTAGCTCTTCTCTGTTAGAATCTTCTCCTTTTTTGCAAACACTATCTTTAACACATAATCTCGGTCTTTGTTGAACCAGCCTAGCCTGAAAACCTTCTCAATGCTATGCTCAGCCCCTTCCATGTCTAGTGCCTTCAGTATTTCATTCACTGCCGCTTTGTCCTTATCTTTCCACTTTGTCCTATTGGAGCCTTCCTGCTCTTTAATTAATACCCACAGCTACCACTGATATTTTCCTTTCCAGCAGCTGGCTAGTGGAGCGTGCCACTTCCTGTGAGGTGGCTGCTTTCATGGCTACCTCCATCACTGCAGACATTACTTCAGAGTTATTTTTGTTAGCATTTCTGCAAATGTTGCTTTTATTGTGGCATTCTCTTTCAAAATACTATTACCACCTTCTTCCTGGATGATTTTCTGAGCCTCAGCATTGATACCGTTCTTTTTGAGGGCTCTAATCTCCCCTTTGCTGCTGTCAGCTCTCTTTTCAGGTTGCTTATTTCGTTCTTCATTTCCTGCATCATTTCTTGCATCTCACTCTTGATGTCCTCCAGAAACTGGGAGAACATTTCCTTCATTTCATCACCTGGACTTTTCCCTGTTCCCCTGTTACCTCTGGCTCTCATGCTTATCCCTGTTTCTAGTTGTGGTGTGATAGGATTTGTCAGAAGGGCAGAGCGGGGTGGGGGAGAGAGAGAGAGAGAGAGAGAGAGAGACAGACAGACAGACAGAGAGAGAGAGGGAGAGAGAGAGAGAGAGAGAGAGAGAGAGAGAGAGAGAGAGAGAGAGAGAGAGAGAGAGAGAGAGAGAGAGAGAGAGAGAGAGAGAGAGAGAGAGAGAGACAGAGAGAGAGACAGAGAGAGACAGAGAGAGACAGAGAGAGAAAGAGAGAGAGAGAGAGAGAGAGAGAGAGAGAGAGAGAGAGAGAGAGAGAGAGAGAGAGAGAGAGATAGAGAGAGAGAGAGAGAGAGAGAGAGAGAGAGAGAGAGAGAGAGAGAGAGAGAGATAGAGAGAGAGAGAGAAAGAGAGAGAGAGAGAGAGAGAGAGAGAGAGAGAGAGAGAGAGAGAGAGAGAGAGAGAGAGAGAGAGAGAGAGAGAGAGATAGAGAGAGAGAGAGAAAGAGAGAGAGAGAGAGAGAGAGAGAGAGAGAGAGAGAGAGAGAGAGAGAGAGAGAGAGAGAGAGAGAGAGAGAGAGAGAGAGAGAGAGAGAGAGAAAGAGAAAGATAGATAGAGAAAGATATATAGAGAGAGAGATAAAGAGAGAGAGAGAGAAAGAGAGAGAGAGAGAGAGAGAGAGAGAGAGAGAGAGAGAGAGAGAGAGAGAGAGAGAGAGAGAGAGAGAGAGAGAGAGAGAGAGAGAGAGAGAGAGAGAGAGAGAGAGAGAGAGAGATAGAGAGAGAGAGAGAGAGAGAGAGAGAGAGAGAGAGAGAGAGAGAGAGAGAGATAGAGAGAGAGAGAGAAAGAGAGAGAGAGAGAGAGAGAGAGAGAGAGAGAGAGAGAGAGAGAGAGAGAGAGAGAGAGAGAGAGAGAGAGAGAGAGAGAGAGAGAGAGAGAAAGAGAAAGATAGATAGAGAAAGATATATAGAGAGAGAGATAAAGAGAGAGAGAGAGAAAGAGAGAGAGAGAGAGAGAGAGAGAGAGAGAGAGAGAGAGAGAGAGAGAGAGAGAGAGAGAGAGAGAGAGAGAGAGAGAGAGAGAGAGAGAGAGAGAGAGAGAGAGAGATAGAGAGTTTGTGGGAGAGAGGGGGTAAGAGTGGGGTGAGAGTGGGGTGAGAGAGTGGGGTGAGAGAGAGGGATGTGACAGAGACAAACACACGTGTGTGCGTGTGTGCGTGTGTCCACGCGCGCGTGTGTGTGTGTGTGTGTGTGTGTGTGTGTGTGTATTTACCTAATTGTACTCACCTAATTGTGCTTGCGGGGGTTGAGCTCTGGCTCTTTGGTCCCGCCTCTCATCTGTCAATCAACTGATGTACAGATTCCTTGAGCCTACTGGGCTTTATCATCTCTACATTTCAAACTGTGTATGGAGTGAGCCTCCACCACATCACTGCCTAATGCATTCCATCTGTTAACTACTCATACACTGAAAAAGTATTTTCTAACATCCCTGTGGCTCATTTGGGTACTCAGTTTCAAGCTGTGTCCCGCTTGTTCGCGTACCACTCGTGTTAAACAGTTTTTCTTAATCTACCCTGTCAATTCCTCTGAGAATTTTGTAGGCAGTGATCATGTCTTCCCTTACTCCTCTGTCTTCTAGTGTCGTGAGGTGCATTTCCCGCAGCCTTTCTTCGTACCTCATGCCTCTTAGTTCTGAGATTAGCCTAGTGGCATATCTCTAAACTTTTTCAGCAAATAATGAAAGGAATGATTCAAATACCATCTGGAAGATCATTTACATATATTAAAAGCAGTATAAGTTCAAGGACTGAACCCTGCAGGACCCCACTGGTGATGTCTCGCCAATCTGAGACCTCACCCCTCACAGTGACTCACTGTCTTCTGTTACTTAGGTATTCCCTTATCCAATGGAGTACTTTCCCTTTCACTCCTGCCTGCATCTCCAGCTTTCTCACTAGTTTCTGGTGTGGCACTGTGTCAAAGGCTTTCTGGCAATCCAAAAATATGCAGTCTGCCCACCCCTCTCTTTCTTGTCTGATTCTTGTTGCCTGATCCTAGAATTCATTTAATCTTGTGAGGCAGGACTTGCCATCCCTGAAACCATGTTGGTGTTGAGTCACAAAGTTCCTTCGCTTCGGATGTTCCACTTGCTTTTTTTGCACAATTTTCTCCATTAGCTTGCATGGTACACAAATTAGGGACACTGGCCTGCAGTTCAGTGCTTCCTGTCTATCCCCCTTCTTGTATATTGGGACTACGTTGGCCGTCTTCCAAATTTTTGGCAGTTCACCTGTTACCAGTAATTTGTTATACACCATGGAGAGTGGCAGGCACAGTGTTTCTGCTCCTTCCTTTAGTATCCATGGCGATATTCCATCCAGGCCTATGGCCTTTGTCACATCCTACTCTAACAATAGTTTCCTTACATCACCACTGGTAATCTCAAATTCCTCTAGTGGTGCCTGGTCCACTATTCCTTTTCTTATCTCTGGAACTTCTCCTTGCTGTAATGTGAAGACTTCCTGAAATTTCTTATTGAGTTCTTCACACACTTCTTTAACGTTTGTAGTGAATCTGTCTGCCCCTATCCTCAGTTTCATTACCTGTTCCTTCACTGTTGTCTTTCTCCTGATGTGGTTGTGCAGCAATTTGGGTTGATTCTTAGCTTTGCTTGCTATGTCGTTTTCATATTGCCCTTCTGCCTCTCTTCTCACTCCTGACGTATTCATTCCTGGCTCTCTGGTATTCTTCTCTGCTCTCAAGTGACCTGTTATTTCTATAGATTCTCCATGCTCTTTTACTTTTTTGCTTAGCTAGCTTACATCTCTGATTAAACCATGGGTTTCTCATCTGCATTTCATTTTTTTCCTTTCGGACCGGGATAAACTTTTTGGCTGCCTCCTTGCACTTCTGCGTGATGTATTCCATCATGTCTTGGGCAATCTTTCCCCCCTTAGCTCTGTTTCCCACGTCATATCCATTTGGATTTTTCTCATCTCCTTGTAGTTTTCCTTATGGAATTTTAGCCTTTTGCTTTCAGTTCCCTTTCTCGACTACTTTAACCCTTCCTCGACCAGATACTCAAAAGGCAGTACACTGTGATCGCTCATTCCTACTGGTTCCTCGAAGTCAATTTCCCTTATGTCGGAGTCATTCAGAACGAAGACTAGGTCGAGTCTCGCTGGTTCATCGTTTCCCCTCATTCTTGTGGGTCCCTGACATGCTGGCTTAAAAAGTTTTTTATTGCCACCTCCAGTAGTTTAGCTCTCCACGTTTCTTCTCCTCCATGCGGTTCCTTGTTCTCCCAGTCTATCCTTCCATGATTGAAGTCCCTCATGACGAGCAGATGAGATCGAATTCTACAAGCAGCAGAGGCTGCCCTCTCAATTATATTGTTAACTGCCATGTTGTTTTTGTCTTACTCTTGCCTGGGTCTTCTGTTGTTTGGTGGAGGGTTAGATATCGCTGCTACTACTACTCTTGGTCCTCCCATCGTCATTGTACCTGTTATGTAGTCTCTAAACTCTTCACAGCCTGGGATAACCATCTCCCTGAAAGTCCATTCCTTTCTCCTGAGTAGGGCCACTCTGTCTCCTCCACTACCCTCCCTCTCTTTCCTTATTATATTGTAATCCTGGGGAAGCACTGCATTCGTTATGATTCCTGAGAGTTTTGTTTCCATGAGTCCAATTACATCTGGGTTTACTTCTTGTCTTCTTTCCATAAGTTTACTTGCCTTGCTTGTAATCCCATCTATGTTCCAGTATATCATCTTAAAGCTGACTCTTTTTTTACCATCCTCGGTTTCTGCTGATTCCACTGGAGTAGGTAAACATGGAGGGTCTGAGATGGGGAGGGGGAATGGGGGGCCCTGGGTTGTGAGGGGGGCTGAGGATGAGGGGGACCTGGGTTGTGAGGGGGCTGGGAGGATTTAGTTTTGAGAGGGTAGGGGCAAAGGGAGGGGTGGAGGAAAAGGGTGGGCTTGGGGGGCGGGATGAATGAGGGGGGTTTGGGGGGCCGGGGAGAAGGGAGGGATTGGGGGGTTGTGGAGAAAGGAGGGATTGGGGGAGTTGGGAAAAGTGGGGCTTGTGGGGGGAGTAGAGGAGGGAGGGCTTGGGGGGGGGGGGTGAGGGAGAAAGGAGGGCTTAGTGGGGGGGGGTAGAAGGGAGGGCTTAGGGGGGGAGAAGGAAGGGGATTGGGGAGGTGGGGGAGAAGGGAGAGCTTAGGGAGGCGGGGAAGAAGGGAGAGCTTAGGGAGGTGGGGAAGCATAGGGGCTGGGGCAGGTAGGGCTTCTGTTGGGTGGGAGGTGGGCGTGATCCTCCTTCCACTGGGGCTGTTGAATTGCCTGTGGAGGGTTCCCCACTCCTTTCTGGGATCGTAGGGTTTTGGGCTGTGGGTCCCTGATTCCTGTCCCTCTCCTTGCACTCCTTCCTCGCTGCTGTGACCTTCAGTCTCTCCCTCCCTATTCCCACTGCAGGAATACCTTTTTGAAGTTCAATACATTGAAAAGGCTGCACTTCTTTGATAAAATTTCTTCTTTTGGGTCCTCGTTTTTGAAAACCACTTTTATCAATCGATCTTTGTCCTTGTTGTACCGGCCAAGCCTGAAAACCATTCCTATATTCTGTCCTTCCCTCTCCATTGGTACCCCATCAAAGATCTCTTTGACTGTGGCTCTGTCCATATCTCTCCTCTCCCCTGGAGTGGGCCCTATTTGCTTCTTAATACCTACTACGTTTACTGCTCTATTCCTCTCTATCAGTCAGCTAATGCATCTTGCTGCTTCCTGAAAAGTAGGAACTTTCATGGCAATTTCATGTACTGCAGAGACAACTTCCGGGGTCCTTCTAAGTATGTCTGCAAATGAGGGTTATATTGTAGAAGTCCCTTCTATAGATACATTACCATCTTTCTGTGGTCTGAATCCTGCCTGATATTGGGGAGTCTCTTTCAGGCTTTTAATCTCCTCCCTTGCCTCATTCAGTTCGTCCTGCAGGTTGGCTATCTTGTACCCTGGATGTGTGTGTGTGTGTGTGTGTGTGTGTGTGTGTGTGTGTGTGTGTGTGTGTGTGTGTGTGTGTGTGTGTGTGTGTGTGTGTGTGTGCGTGTGTGTGTGATTGTGTGCGTGCGTGCATGCTTGCGTGCGTGCGTGCGTGCGTGCGTGTGTGTGTGTGTGTGTGTGTGTGTGTGTATGTGTGTGTGTGTGTGTGTGTACTTACCTATTTGTGCTTGCGGGGGTTGAGCTTTGGCTCTTTGGTCCCGCCTCTCAACTGTCAATCAACTGGTGTACCGGTTCCAGAGCCTACTGGGCTCTATCATATCTACATTAAAAACTGTGTATGGAGTCAGCCTCCACCACATCACTGCCTAATGCATTCCATCTGTTAACTACTCTGACACTGAAAAAGTTCCTTCTTACGCCCCTGTGGCTCATGTGGGTACTCAGTTTCCACCTGTGTCCCCTTGTTCGCCTCCCGCCAGTGTTGAGTAGTTTATCCTTGTTTACCCGGTCGATTCTCCTGAGGATTTTGTAGGTTGTGATCATGTCCCCACATATTCTTCTGTCTTCCAGTGTCGTAAGGTGCATTTCCCGCAGCCTTTCCTCATAACTCATGCCTCTTAGTTCCGGGACTAGTCTAGTAGCATACCTTCGGACTTTTTCCGGCTTTGCCTTGTGCTTGACAAGGTATGGGCTCCATGCTGGGGCTGCATACTCCAGGATTGGTCTTACATATGTGGTGTACAAGATTCTGAATGATTCCTTACACAGGTTCCTGAACGCTGTTCTGATGTTAGCCAGCCTCGCATATGCCACAGACGTTATTCTTTTTATGTGCGCTTCAGGAGACAGGTTTCGTGTGATATCAACTCCTAGATCTTTCTCTATGTTTCATTAAGTACTTCATCTCCTATTCTGTATCCTGTGTCTGGCCTCCTGTTTCCACTGCCTAGTTTCATTACTTTGCATTTACTCGGGTTGAACTTCAATAGCCATTTCTTGGACCATTCACTCAGTCTGTCTAAGTCATCTTGTAGCCTCCTACTATCATCCTCTGTTTCAATCCTCATAATTTTTGCATCGTCGGCAAACATTGAGAGGAACGAATCTATACCCTCTGGGAGATCATTTACACATACCAGAAACAGTATAGGTCCAAGGACTGACCCCTGCGGGACTCCACTTGTAACGTCTCGCCAACCTGAAACCTCACCCCTCACACAGACTCGTTGTCTCCTGTTGCTTAGGTAATCCTTTATCCAATGGAATACCTTCCCTTTCCCTGTGTGTGTGTGTGTGTGTGTGTGTGTGTGTGTGTGTGTGTGTGTGTGTGTGTGTGTGTGTGTGTGTGTGTACTCACCTAGTTGTACTCACCTAGTTGTATTTGCGGGGGTTGAGCTCTGGCTCTTTGGTCCCGCCTCTCAACCGTCAATCAACAGGTGTACAGGTTCCTGAGCTTATTGGGCTCTATCATATCTACACTTGAAACTGTGTATGGAGTCAGCCTCCACCACATCGCTTCCTAATGCATTCCATTTGTCAACCACTCTAACACTAAAAAAGTTCTTTCCAATATCTCTGTGGCTCATTTGGGCACTCAGTTTCCACCTGTGTCCCCTAGTGCATGTTCCCCTTGTGTTAAACAGCCTGTCTTTATCAACCCTGTCGATTCCCTTGAGAATCTTGAATGTGGTGATCATGTCCCCCCTAACACTTCTGTCTTCCAACGAAGTGAGGTTTAATTCCCGTAGTCTCTCCTCGTAGCTCATACCACTCAGCTCGGGTACTAGTCTGGTGGCAAACTTTTGAACCATTTCCAGTTTAGTCTTATGCTTGACTAGATATGGACTCCATGCTGGAGCCGCATACTCCAGGATTGGTCTGACATATGTGGTATATAATGTTCCGAAAGATTCCTTACACAAGTTTCTAAAGGCCGTTCTTACGTTAGCCAACCTGGCATATGCTGCTGATGTTATCCTCTTGATATGAGCTTCAGGGGACAGGACTGGCGTGATATCAACCCCCAGGTCTTTCTCTCTCTCTGACTCTTGAAGTATTTCATCTCCCAAATGGTACATTGTATCTGCTCTCCTGCTTCCTGCCCTGTGTGTGTGTGTGTGTGTGTGTGTGTGTGTGTGTGTGTGTGTGTGTGTGTGTGTGTGTGTGTGTGTGTGTGTGTGTGTGTGTGTGTGTGTGTGTGTGTGTGTGTGTATGTGTGTCTGTGTGTGTGTGTGTGTGTGTGTGTGTGTGTGTGTGTGTGTGTGTGTGTGTGTGTGTGTGTGTGTGTGTGTGTGTGTGTGTGTGTGTGTGTGTGTGTGTGTTTGTGTGTGTGTGTGTGTGTGTGTGTGTGTGTACTCACCTAGTTGTACTCACCTAGTTGTGCTTGCGGGGGTTGAGCTCTAGCTCTTTGGTCCCGCCTCTCAACCGTCAATCAACAGGTGTACAGGTTCCTGAGCCTATTGGGCTCTATCATATCTACACTTGAAACTGTGTATGGAGTCAGCCACCACCACATTGCTTCCTAATGCATTCCATTTGTCAACCACTCTGACACTAAAAAAGTTCTTTCTAATATCTCTGTGGCTCATTCTAATATGTGTGTGGCTCGTGTGTGTGTGTGTGTGTGTGTGTGTGTGTGTGTGTGTGTGTGTGTGTGTGTGTGTGTGTGTGTGTGTGTGTGTGTGTGTGTGTGTGTGTGTGTGTGTGTGTATGTGTGTGTGTGTATTTACGGAACCTCTAAAAGCTAAGCATGTAACTCTGTACAGGTACCCATTGTGAACAAATGAACTATCAACCATACAAGGCTGATACAGCGATGGTCTCGGCGGCGGGCTGGAACCACTACGCCGTTCAAATTCCCGAGCAGGTGGGCTGATTAGGTTTTTGTTTAAAAAATGTTGTTGTAGATGTAATCTCGGGTATAAACTGGTGCCCGATAAAATCTCAGGCTTAACCGGGGGGCATGACCAGGGGGGATGCAGACATGATCTCAGTCATATCATGGGGACAGCTATAATCTCATGCAGGTATAATCAGAGCAGAAGATGGAGAAACGACAACGTTTCGGTCCATCCTGGACCATTATCAAGTCGTGTGATAGAACTGCATCACACGACTGGTTAATGGTCAAGGACGAACTATTACAAGGTCGTACTTAAATGTTGTAAAGTACCATTCTACATCTTCTGATGTGTAGTTTGGTCATCGTAAATTTACAATAATTACAGTCTAATCCTGTGACCCCGACATAGGTCAATTGACGCCAGTCGCACTCTAATGGCTCAAGATCTTAGACATGCCTCACGTTCGCTGTGATGAGAGGTGTGTTACCATATGAGATTTAATATTCATCAGACAGACCTTTACTAGTATTTAGAATAATACATCAAGCAAACTAAACTACACGATTCGGCCATCTGTCAAAAGGTTGTCAAGTGAATCACTAGCGAAGATATGAATACCAAAATCAGTCTTCGCATTGAAATATTTGGCAAATCATAAAAAAAAGTTTGTAGCTTTTTTTCAGACTGTTTCTACGGCTTTGATCTAAATGGTGTGTGTTTCAGTGGTCGAAATGACCGCTGTTAAATGTCTTCGTTAAGCTAAGATGAAAAGTCATTGTCATGGCATTAGTATCATAATTTTATTCTCCATAAATTAGATCATACACTTGAGCTTTCTCAAGGAAATATATTTAAACGTCAAAGATACATTACGTTTGCGGTGGGTAGTCCCACGCACACGCCCCAGACAACCAGGCCACGACATAGTCACAACGATTGCAACCTGGAGTTCTGCTGAGCTCTGAAAATCTGCTGTATTTTCTCACTGATACAGTGAGTTATGTCACGTGAGATTACTCACTGGGTGTCAAAGATATAATCTCAGTTTTGTCCTCTGACTTAAAATTCCAAAATACTATTTTAGTTGTTACATTTTCATTGTTCTTTTATATTTTGTTTTATTTGTCACCTACCGCAGACGCTGGACCCGAGCCTCTGTCCTAACGGGACAGTCATCCTTCCTTACGACCACCCTGTCCAACTCAAGTACAACCCGCGAGTCCAGCGCTACGCGTGTTCCAACCACTCCTGGATCCTCAACCAGTACGCACTGAACAAGACTGGTGAGTATGGCCATCACGACCATGTCTCCTGCACTGCTACCCTGTGTACGACCACACTGTACAGACGATCACGTCAGTAGTGTAAAGTACGACTACGGCGACGCGCACCAGCTGCCCCAGGTGGCACTCTTGAGTGCCATCTGAGCAGGTGAGGCGCGACGTCGTAGTCGCAGCGCGTCGTCGTCGTCACACAGGGTTTTGGGGGATTTTCGGGGAAGTTTTGGTGTGTTTCGGACGCGTGTGAGGGTGTTGTGTTTGGGTATGTGGTCCGGAAAGAGGGGAGGTCATGTTGTTGGGTGCCAGGTGGCGCGCGACGTCGTAGTCACAGCGCGTCGTCGTCGTCACACAGGGTTTTTGGGGAATTTCCCGGAAGTTTGGCGCGTGTCGGAGGCAGCCCTGAGTGGCGGGTGAGCAGGTGTACCGCATCGCTCTAGACACAAAGGGAATTTCTGGGAAGACGTATGAAAATACAAGGATAAGAGTGTAATATGAGGAAGGAGATTGTCATAGACTTAATGATAATAGTTTGATGATCGTGAGTAGAGGATGTTTGGGGAGGGGGGAGGGAGAGGAGAACCCCCATACCTGAGAGGAAGGCCGGGGAGGTCCATTAGCTTCCCCCCTACAGGAAGTCGCACGTGTTGAGGGGTGAGAGAGCGAGAGGGCACTCTCCTGCAGAAGTGGAGGCCATTTTGTCTGAAAGGTTTTCGTTGTCTTCAGAGTGTTGGTGTTAGTCCCACGACGACTCCCCTTACACTGTGGATTCCGGTAAGGAGGCGCGAGGTACTTACGACAGACCCACACCTGTCAGCCATCAATCACTTCTCATTTGTCCCGGGGGCATTTCACTCCCCTCACACACAAACGCCGCCGCCAGTTCCCTGCGAGACTTCATCCGCTACACACGCGTCATACAGCTCCATGTCATGGAAAGGCGAAGCTCTACAGCATGCATGAAATGCGGAGTGTTTTATATTCCATCACCGAATCAACTGTGTCGACTGCAATGCGCTAGCTGTGAAAAACCGCCCCTAGGACATTACGACATCAAATGCAAGCGATGTCAGCAGATTTTCTGTGATAACCGTGAGTGTTATTCATATTTAATATTCCACAGTTCATTTTATGGCATCCACAGGTGAAATATCGCGTGTAAACTACTATAGTGTGAGAATATTAACTCATTCGGTCTATTACATTCCACACAGTTAAATATGTTCTTTCCAATTTCAGTTTACAAAACCGTGAAGTGTCCTTATTGCTCACCCGCCCCGCGAGGAGGTCATCGTCGGAATGAAACTTCACATAAACGTAGGTAGCATATAAAAATATACTTCTCGTATCTGTATTTCATCCACTTGCAAGCGAACACACATGCATAATAATAAACATATTTTTTTCCCCATTCGCCCGTGCTGAATATCATTTGTTCCATTTCAGGCTATAATCCATACCTCAACCGACGGAGGGAACAGATCGACGTCATCGAGCCTATACCCCATTCCTCACACACTGAGCTAAGGAGTGCACATCTCACTCGCGGCCACCCCACACCCCTTCATCAAGGTCAGCCACGCCGCCAGATGGAGGGCTACGAGTCCGTATCGCACCCTGTTAACACGATGTTACGAATTCATACCCACTCACCTGCTCAACCCCTTCACCAGGGCATAAGTAAGTTATTATTACTGCTTGATTTCAGTCTATTTCCTAAACATATTAATCCCCACTAGTCTGTTCCCTAGCCTCATAATAATATATATATATATATATATATATACATGCATTCATTCTTTCTAGAGATATATATATGGTTCATTCTTTCTAGAGATAATATGTTTTCTTTTTTTTACAGACGACACACCGCTGTGCATAATTTGGCATCCAGCGACAGCTGCAGCAGCAGTGGCAGTGAGAGTGACACAGCAGGGCGGACAGTAGCCACTTCCGGCTCTCACAGGGAGGGGAGGAGGACTCGTTCACCCGCCCACTCAACCCCCCGTTCCTCCCTCAGCCCCATACCCCAATCAAACAGCGACAGCTATGACAGCAACAGCAGCAGCAGCATCAGCAGCAGCAGCCGCAGTGGTGAGAATCGTACCATTTTCATCTCAGACAGTGACTCAGACGATCAGCTCAGCAGACCGTGACCTTGACCCGCCAGCGTCTGTCAATTCTGACTTGTTAGCACCGTCTGGCGTAGTAGCTGAGCCAGCGGTCTCACCCATTCATCTCGGAGGGGGAGGGTTATCACCACCCCCCACCCCTCCCAGCCCCATCCCATTCACCCCCTCCACCTCTTTCCCCCTCTCCTCCACCTGCCCTAGAAATTCTACCTCAGCTTGCTGGATCGAATTGATAACTATAACGGCAGCTATGTCCGGCTTTCATTCTCCATACCAGAACATGTTAACACCTCACCAGGACTATATCTGAGAACATATAGGGATTTTTTCAGTTAATGAGGTTCGATCCCTCTTCTCTCCACGACACCCATTCCTCCTAATTTACCCAGACATCACTCTAATTGTGCGAAATTTAAATGTACAACAAGACGGTGAGGATAATCTATTGGATCCTATAAATAACGATGGCTTTCCCATACGAGGTGAGGGGCAAAGAATTACTCTAGAGGAAGTAGAAACTCTTATTGATTTTTGGGCTGATGAATTGACAGAGAAAATATCTCAGTATCTGGAAGCGAAGGAAGGGTCCAATGTCTTGGTTGAGCGGCTCACTGGGTTTTACATTAACTGTGGTCAGATTAGAACATCCGATAAGATTAGGCTCGCATGTAGACTATCCTGAAGGCTTGCGTGGAAAGCAGTTGGTTTTCAATCCAGAGGGAGAGGCAGATATTTGCCTTATGCAGTGTGTTGCAGCTTATAAATGTTTAGCTAAGGGAATGCGACTAGGTAATATTCGCGCTAGATCTGTGAATGCTAGTTGGTGTCTCAGACACATGAAATGGCCAGCAGATGTCAATTCTGCAGTGACGTTTGAGGATATTCACAAGGTAGAGAAAATGAATAAAGTCAGTATATTCATCTATTCGCTAGAAAGAGATGAAAATGCTAGACGACAACAACGACACTACATTACACTAGCTAGGAAAGGGAAGAGGAGGATATACATGATGTCATACCATTGCTGATGTTGGAAGCTCAACACTTAGTATTAATTAAGAATTTTAACCAATATGTACGTAATATGAGCAGCAATCCATGAGCACATCCCAAGTCATCACAGCTTCTGTCATTGTTGTTTGATATCACTCCCAGCAGATAGCATGCAGAGTCATGAAAGTACATGCAAAGTACATCAGACTCTCAAATTCTACCCACCAGAGAGGAAGATTACTTTTCGTAACTATGGACGGGGTTATGGTCCTAGTCACATGTGCTTTTATGACTTTGAGTGCATGCTAGACCGCTCGAACCCTAAGGGAATGATAGAAACACGTCACAATGCAGTGGCGTATGCGTACATTCATCATTGACAGACAGAAGAATATTGTTGAGAAAGATACTTATTTGGGTAAAGATGCGGCTAATCACTTTGTAACCACGCTAGAAGCGTCATGGGCTAGAATCAAGAAGGGGCTAGTATCCTATGAACTTCACATGTCCCAGCAACAGCAGGCACTATTTGAGACAAAAACAACCTGTGAACTCTGTGATGTACCTTTTAACGGAGATGTAATCAAAGTCCGTCATCACGACCACACAGTAAGATTCCACAATTATCAAGCAGCTTACTGTGATAGATGTAATTTGCAGTGTGTAAATTCATACAAGTTCCTATACACATTTTCACACAACGCTTCCTATGATTTAGGAGTAATCCTAAACGAGATGAGAGATAGACCAGGAAGTGAAATAGATATATTAGCCAAGGATGGATTTAAATTTATGAAAGTTGATGTGAACAACTTAAGATTTTTGGATAGTTTAGCCCTTCTCAACGGCTCGCTAGGAAGAATAGCCAAGGATCATATTGATAGTGGGAAACCTACCACATTCACTTTGGCTATGATAAAAGGGGTAAATAAAGCAGCCATCTCAAAACTGCTGAAGGGTAAACAATCATTCTGCTATGATTATTTATCCTCTATGTCTGTGTTAGATGAACCACAACTCCCTTCTCGTGATAAGTTTTACAATACACTAAAAGATGAAGAGTTGTCAGAAACAGATTATAAACAAGCCTTAGAAATTTTTGATTTGGCTAAATGTCGTAACATAGGGGAGTATCTGCTCCTTTACCTCAAAGTGGACACAGGATTGCTAGCCGATGTGTTCACAGTCTGGCGAGATACCATGCTTGCTCTCTACAAATTAGACATTTCACACTACATTTCTTTACCCTCATTTGCTTGGGATGCGTTCTTGCTTAAATCGAAAGTTCAACTTGATGTTGTGTCAGACCCAATTGTTATATGATTTACTTCGTCGGAATCTCCGAGGTGGGTTCACCAGTGTAACGAGACAGTACACGAATGTGGAGAACAGGCACACAGGCTTAGATCTAGGGGAAGATAGTAGCTACATCATCTACTTAGACTTTAATAGTCTTTACGGGGCGTGTATGACTGAACTACTCCCTCGGGGTGGGATCCGGAAACTGACACATGATGAGCGTGACGTACTGCTGGAGCAAGGTTTGGAGAATATCCCATGTGACGGGTCCAAGGGGTATTGGGTGTTGTGTGATACACTCCAGGTCCGACCTGAGGTAGCTAGGTATACAGATGAACTGCCCCTAGTTCTTTCACATACATGCATTACTGAGGAACACATTTCACCCTACAGTAAGAATATTCTTACAGAAGAAAGTCGTGGGCTGCCTAAAAACAACACTAAATTAATTGCTTCTCATCTTCCTCAGAAAGACTACCTCGTTAGTCTGGACTTGTTACAGTTACTCATGCGCATTGGATTAGAAGTAGCTAAAGTTCATGACATCTACGAATTCGAGCAGGAGAGTTACCTTAAAGACTTCATTGAAACCAATGTTCGTGAACGTGCCAGTACCAAATGCGCGATAAAAAAAAAGGCTTTCAAACTCGTATCAAACTCTATATATGGAAAGAGTCTCACAGATTTATCTAAATATGGGAACAAAGCACTATTTGGTCACAGATCGTAGTCATTTCCTGAAACATGCTCGAACCCCATTCTTCAAGCGGAGTCTTTTGTTAAGTAAGGATCGTGTGAATATGTACTATCAAGCAGAAGTCTCTCCTAGTCAACACTCCTACGTATCTGGGCTATCATATACTTCAAATTGCTAAGAGGCGACTCTATGAGTTCTGGTATGATGTTGTCAAACCTGCGTATGGGGATAAAGCGAGTCTGTTATATACAGACACAGGACTCTTTCATCATTAAACTGGACTGTCAGGATGTGTTTGAAGAGTTGAATAAGTCTCCTCTCTTCGACTGTATGGATTTTAGTAATTTTAATGACACACATCCATCCTACTCTAAAGCGCGAGAAGGTGAACTAGGATTGCTCAAGTCTGAAATAGGCTCTAAGATTATTAACCAGTTAATTGCTCTCAGACCTAAAACATATTCGTTCACCACACATGATGGGGAGCACACTTGTAAGTGTAAGATCGTACCATACCATCTACAAGAGAAACTCTCACATGACTCATTTCAACACACTCTTGAAACAAACACTTCAATCAGGTATGTGTCGAGATCTATACGCAACGTGCAAGGAAAGATTTGTACATGTCGCAGTACCTGCAGAGGATTGTCAGGCATTTGACGATAAACGCTACATTTTAAGCCCCACACAGTCCCTAGCGTATGGTCATCCTGATATTCCCAATAACAATGATGATGATGAGATGGATGTAGAAGTGGGAGAGGAGGAGGATGAGGAGATGGAAGAAGTGAATTACTGGAGGAGGAGGAGGAAGTAGAGCAAGCACCGAGACTCTACCCAATATTCCATCCCTGGAGCAAACGCGATGCTACAGCTCAGAAACTATTCAACCCTCGCTAGATTTTATGTTGTACAATTGTTAGGTAGTATTAAGATGGATGCCAATATGTCTAGAACTTTGTATACTAAATGAATAGGATGTTTAATATTATCGTTTGTGAACTGTAAGAACTATGATTAGTTTAAAAAAAAAATATGATGTTTAATATTATTGTTTGTGAACTGTAAGAACTATGCTGTTTAATATCATTGTTTGTGAACTGTAAGAACTATGCTGTTATCATTGTTTGTGAACTGTAAGAACTATGTTTAATGATGTTGCTGTACATAAAATATGTGAATAAACACCTGTAAATGACTATGTTTGTATAAATACCACCTCAGTTTCTTAGTTTTTAGCAGTCTTAACGAAGCATTAATCATGGACAGTTCCTATGATATAATCCATGAGGAACATCTAGATATTTTCAGAGAACCATCTCGTGTTATTATTGCTGGTTATTCAAACAGTGGAAAATCCTACTTGTGCAGTAAACTTGTAAGGAAGTATCAACATAAGTTCTCCTCAATAATCATATGCGGCGGAGGTTACTCTGAATTACGATCAGATCCACAAATTAAAGGGAAGCTGATCGAGCATTCAACCATTATTGATCCTGTGGAAGAGCGAGTAGATAATGACTCGCACATCTTAGTAATCTACGATGACCTTTTTACAGAGTCTGCGAATTCAAAAATCGTATCAGACATGTTTACTAGGGGCAGACATTTCACGGTTTCCGTCATATTGATTACATCAAAATATATTTTTTCCTGGTAAATATTCTAGGAATATTAGTTTAAATGCTTCTCATTTCATATTGGTTAAATCACGAGATCTGTCACAAATTGAAACACTCGGACGACAAATATTTGGGAAAGTGGATTCAAAGAAATTTGTAGAGTTATATAAGCAAGTTATTAGTCCAGCCCTACGGCTATTTGCTAGTAGATCTGGGCTCGAACACTCCATCTACGATAACATTACGCGGTAATATTGTTCACGAACCGCCCTATGAGATAGTTTACCAATGGTGAGCAAGAAAGATGTACTGGAACGAGTATATAACGATCCCTCATCTAGCGGAGGGCTTGGAGGGGTACAGAGATTATATAAGGCCGCCAAATTAATTAACTCTAGTATAACTCTAGCCGATGTAAAGGACTATCTGAAAAGCTCTGACTCCTATACGTTGCATTATTTACAACCACATAAATTCCCTCGGCGTCGGGTGTTAAGCCCTAAACCACGACTATTTCAAGCTATAGACTTGGCCGAGATGAGTTTATTGGACAAACATAATGACGGAGTGAAATATTTACTCGTATGCGTAGATATTTTCTCCAGGTACGCCCAAGTACTACCCTTACGCGCTAAGGATGGGAAAAGCACCACTAATGCTCTAGCTTTAATTCTAGATTCACCTCATTCTCAGGGAGTGCGCAAAATTAATTCTGATCGAGGTGGAGTAATTTTATAACGCCGCTATGAAAAAAATGCTGGCAGCAAGGAAAGTACGGTTATATAGTGTATTTTCTCAGGAGACTAAAGCTTCAATCGCTGAGCGGTTCATACGTACTTTAAAAGGTAAACTTTACAAGTTTATGACGGCGCGCAACACTTTAAAATACATGCAGGCTCTACCAGATATTGTGAAAACATATAATTTAACCCCACACAGAGGATTGAAGGGGAAGACACCTGCGGAGGTGCACGCTCTATCCTCGCCCAGCGAACACGCCAAACAATTTGATTTAATGTATAAAAGCCCGAGCAAAATCAAAGAGAAGCTGTCATTCCTACGATTGAGTGTTGGTGATACAGTGCGCATCACTCTATCTGATCGCATTTCCAAGTTTAAGAAAGGGTTTAAGCAGCAGAACACCCGAGAGATCTTTACAGTTACACGTATTGATCGGAGACAACACATCCCTTTATACTTTCTAAAAGATCTGAATGGGGAAGAAATTGATGGTGGCTTCTATAAACAAGAATTAACACCAACACATTTGCCTCAAACCTTTAATATTGAGAAGGTATTGGGACAACGCAGAGTCTCTGGCAAACTCCAGTATAAAGTTAGGTACGCAGGTTATGATCGATCATTCGATCAATGGATTGATGCTGCTGAGATATTACATTTATAATGAAGAAGCCCTTAGTTTATAAATACAAGGAATTGATCCAACTATTATCAAAACTTCAGTATTCCTCGAGAAAGCAGTTGATTGAAAAATTGAAGAAACCACATATAAATTGTTTATCAGAAATTTTTAATAACTTTTTAAACAAAAAATTGCCCGTGCCTGACAAGGTCGTTAAAAAGTTGAAAAAATATAAATTGCTTATTCGGTCACTAGCCTTGTAAGAAACCTTCTGTGACAACTAAGAAACATGATATTAACCAGCAAACGAGGAGGCAGTATTTTATCCATTATTTTACCGATAGCGGCTAGTTTAATTACACGGTTGTTCAGTAAGTAAGTAAAATGAAAGCCTTTTATCCTCGTACCGCGTAAAATAGTGGACAACCGGAAAGCTGCACACAGCCCTGCTTACCCCACTGTGAAAGCGGTTGCTCGTCATCTCACTGTCAAACCACCTCCTCCTCCTCCTCCTCCTCAGCTGCATACCAACCCTTCCATAAAACATTTAATAGATTTGAAGTTGAAAGTGAGAGATCATGAATATGCAAGATCCTTGCTAAACCATTATGATGCTACTGGAATCGTTCGTTGGGATCTGAATGGAAATGTATTAGCTCCAGTATCATGGCATACATATAATTAATGACATTATACATAAAATGACTGTGCTTAAATCAGTTTTTCTACCGGATAAACTCCCCATTGCTCAACTGTTTTTCACACTAACATCTACATCGCGAGATTTATTCCGTAATACTACGGCAAGCAGTCAAGTGTATGAGGCTCCATCTGTTAAGAGAAAGGCGACTGTCAAGATTGATCCTCACAGTAAAAGGAAAGCTTCCTGGATTGTATATTAGCAGGTGAGTGTATATAAATGAGCGTGTAATGTGTAGATGGCTTTACTAGACAAAAAGCGGTCTAAGGAGATAGAGCGATGGACACTCACGTGATATACGCCACCAGCGTATCAGATACACATTTATTCCCCAATAACATCCCCGCATCTTTCCAAAATCGATTGTTTAACCAGCTAGAATTAGATCCCAGGAGGAGTTATGAAATGTGTCTACAAAAATTACTCCTCCCCACTTCACATTACGTTATTAAGCGTGATAATCCCTGAGGCATATATACGTGTAGGCGTTACGTATGAGAAAGTGAGCGAGGGGAAATACATGCATTCAAAGCATTTATTATCATCTGATGTTTTAGCCGGAACTATAAAAGAAATTAATACCAGGATTAATACAGAAATAGAGGCCATATTTTCAAGTAATGCTAAACTGAGTTTTTTAGGAAAGTCATTAAAACAATTTTCAGCTAAATATGGAACGCATTTTATTAAATATGATTCTTCCTCCAATCGAAACAAGTTCACTACTGTGATTAGTGATGAGAATATTAGCTCTGCAACGGGGCATAAAAACATCAGTAGAGTTACATTATCATTTGGAACCGCTTTTGGGAAAGTGTTGGGCGTAGTTCCAGAAATAGAATATGACATATTCGCAAAACGTCAGTACTGCCTCGAGTGTAGTTAACACATGTCTATTCCCGCCAATGCCTAGAGGAGGAGTTGATATTCTGTGTGTTTATTGCGATAGAATCTCTTCTACTAGATATGGAAACCAGTCTGTAAATATTTTGGATGTAATCTCCCTAAATGGAAGTGATAACAGCAACAATAAAAAACTATATGTGCGTCTTAACACTAACATGATAGATAGCGTCAGCATCACTGTTAGGGATCAAGATGGTAACCCGATACATTTTGATGAACGTGGGTGCACCATAGCAGTCTTGCATGTACGCCCCGTTGCAGGAGGTATATAACACCAATGCTTTCCCGACACTCCTCATTCGTCTGAAACAAGCGGAGAAATGCGTGTCCACTTTATTCCCCCCTCTGTTGAGGAATTATACATTCTGTTAACCCCTCCTAGAGGTGGAGGGACTGATGATATACGGATTTTCAACAGTAGTAGACGTTATACCCGAGGAGGAGGAATATTTTCCCTTTTAAGCGGGATAGCGCGTCGAGCAGCGCCCTTTATCATGAGGACTCTGGCCCCGGCTGCGCTTAGCTTGGGGCAGAACGTACTAGACGATATTAATAATGACAAACAAACTTTCAAACAATCTCTTAAGAAACGCGGAATTGAAACATTGAAAGGAGTAGGGAAGCAAATGATAGGCGGAAGAGTGCAGAAAAAGAATAAACAAACAAACAAAAAATTAGTAAACATCAAACGTTTTACTAAAGCGAAATATAATGATGTGTTGTCATAACTTCTTCTCACTCGGTTGGTGTTGTCTAAAGCGCGAACATGGCCGGATATAACGCTCTGGGCCTCCAGGTGCCATTAGAACATTATACAGCTGCTGTTAGTGAAGCCTTTCCTAAAGTATTTTCCCCTCGATTGGTAGAATCAACAATCGCCAGCAGACAAACGGTGGATGTATTACCTGTGAATTCTGGGGTCAATAATAAGTTTGCAGACACTTATCTGGAATTCATCATCAAGGGAGTGAATGGTCAACTGGTGGATTTATCATCTATAGCTTTGGAGTTGACTATTGATCTAACCGAAGAAGATGGAATAACGCCTTTAGGAGATGCTAAAAACGCATCGTTGGTGAATGGATTATCGCAAACTCTATTCAAATCCGCTATTGTGTATTTAAACGAAACAGTGGTTGAAACCAGCTCATTATTCTCATTCTGGTCATACGTAAAGTTATTATCTACGATTTCTGGGTGTAAGGCTAACCGCTATGATAAACTGTCACAGTTTTTTAACCGAGTTGATCCTGGTAAAATTGAAGCTGGTTATTTCACTAATGCCTCGGCTAGTGAGAAGCAACGGATGACTGATATGAAAACGAGTGGCGTGAATACATGTTTTAAACTAATGCTGGATGTCACATCCGTTAGTGAATACGTTTTGGATAATGTGGACATCAGGGTGAGGGTCGAACTTCAACCTGATAAGTGGCTTATACTCAGCGATAATGAACATGCTAATTTTAAATATAATATCAAGTCTACACGACTATGGGTGGATCGAGTATTGCCGTACCCTGAAGGATTAGTAGCCAGTTAATAAAGCCATGGTGCAGAACAACTCTCCTATTACGTATACTTTTAATAAAACTTTATACAAAACGTATATATTGGGCACGGGTCAACGCTCTATAACAATGGACCAGCCGTGGGGGACTGTTATACCAGAACATTTATATATGATCATCCTTGATATGGAGGCAGTGTCTGGTGCATATAATCGCAACCCGCTTTATTTGGAAAACTGCGAGCTTAGTAAAGTATTAATATCCCAGAATAGCACTAATATTGTCAATATTGGGTGTGACTTCCCTCATAACTGCGCCAAGTTGTATTACACAGCATTACAAGCCTTAGGCTTCGATAAAGACAATATATTATCTTATGACACATATGTGAATGGTGGAACCATACTGGCCTTTAATTTACAACCCGAGGATATCGATGACACCATCCCGATTGAAAAAAGTGGTAATCTGAGGATCGCTTTGGAATTTAAACGCGGAGTAGCTAGAAATAAAGTCATTACTAGTTTATGGGCTCTACAACGGGTGTGATCAGCATTAACGCGGATCGTCGCGTTATTTGCGATACGCGAGGATAAAATACTAATATGAATTGTTTGGAAATAAATGAGGCTATCAGAAGTAATTTAGGTGCTAGGGTAGACTATCTAGGATGTTTCCTAGCTGATGACGTCTGGAAAATACTGACAAAAATACATAAAAAAAGACCTGTGGTGTTCATAATGAACACTCTGGAGTCTGGTTCTCGTAATAAAATGGGCCATTGGATAACATTCTATGTAAATAAGGATGAAGGTAGAAGCGAGATAGTTATACTAGACAGCTATGCCAATCCTGCAATAGGAACGTATTCAAGATATTTCGAAGAGTTTATGTCCTACTTCCAAGACTATACCCTATATATTATGAAGAAAAGGATTCAATCCTTGAATAGTTACTTCTGTGGGAATTATGCCGTTTATTTTGCCTATCATTTTTGCAGACTAGGCTTAGAGGCCGCCCTGCTTCACTTTGATGAAGCGTTTAAATATGGTCATTTTCGCAAGAATGATGAAAAAGTGTTGAAATTCAATTACGCTCAGATGAAAATGCCTGTGTGTAAGCAAACATTCTGCTTAAACGGTAGTGATGCTGAGTGTGAAACGCTGTGTGACGAAGTTGGCTAGGATGATGGTGCGGTAATACTTTATGTTAGGATTGAATGATGAACACAATAATGTCTGTATTTATGTTTACAACATTGACAACAACAAAACTTATAACCTTTTCCACTTTCTACAGATTGACTGCTTGACTATCGTGTTGGGAAGGTTCGATGGACTGAATGAAGGTCTTTCTACAACTGTCTGCTAGCTAAACCACCAAGAAGAAGTCTTATTATTATTAATATTATTATTATTATCGTTGTAAATCGCTTAAGTGTTTAATAAAGAAATAAATTTATATAATGTGTTTACTTTTCCCTCGTTATTGCTCTCACCATGTTGATCACGTTACGATATAGCTTACACATACTAAAAGAGAATGCACGGAACAATGGTTGATGGTATGGAGGCGGGTGGGGATGAGGGGTGGGGAGTGATTGATTGATGGCTGACAGGTGTAGGTCTGTCGTAAGTATCTCGCGCCTCCTTACTGGAATCCACAGTGTATGGGGAGTCGTCGTGGGACGAACATCAACACTCTGAAGACAAATGACCCAAGGGAATGGCCAACTTCTGCAGGAGAGTGCTCTCTCACCCCTCAACACTTGCGACTTCCTGTAGGGGAGCTAATGGTTTGTCTAACCACATAATGGCCCAGAGCACTCTCTCCAGACGAAGGGGAAGCTCCATCCAACCCACACCCAAAACAACATAACAGACTGTGTTGCCTTCTCCTCACATCTACACACTAACTCACGATTAAGGCTACGCAAAAACACACATACATATTCTTTTACTCATTCCTCACTCTTCCTTCTATTTTCTTACTCTATCACTTACTATACCACGTACTCTCACACTACTCCCATCTTTCCTGACTAGACACGCGCGCGCGCGCAGGGTGGGGGGCCGCACCTGCTCACCCGCCACTCAGGGCTGCCTCCGACACGCGCCAAACTTCCAGGAAATTCCCCAAAAACCCTGTGTGACGACGACGACGCGCTGTGACTACGACGTCGCGCGCCACCTGGCACCCAACAACATGACCTCCCCTCTTTCCGGACCACATACCCAAACACAACACCCTCACACGCGTCCGAAACACACCAAAACTTCCCCGAAAATCCCCCAAAACCCTGTGTGACGACGACGACGCGCTGCGACTACGACGTCGCGCCTCACCTGCTCAGATGGCACTCAAGAGTGCCACCTGGGGCAGCTGGTGCGCGTCGCCGTAGTCGTACTTTACACTACTCACGTCTCATGTACGACCACACTGTACAGAGGATCGCGTCTCATGTACGACCACACTGTACAGACGATCACGTCTCGTGCAAGACCACACTGTACAGACGATCACGTCTCGTGTACGACCACACTGTACAGACGATCACGTCTCGTGTACGGCCACACTGTACAGACGATCACGTCTCGTGTACAACCACACTGTACAGACGATCACGTCTCATGTACGACCAAGCTGTACAAACGATCACGTCTCGTGCACGACCACACTGTAAAGACGATCACGTTTTGTGTACGACCACACTGTACAGACGATTACATCTCGTGTACGACCACACTGTACAGACGATCACGTCTCGTGTACGACTACACTGTACAGACGATCACGTCTCGTATACGACGACTCTGTACAGACGGTCACTTTTCGTGAACGACCACACTGTATAGACGATCACGTCTCGTGAACGACAACATGTAAAGACGATCACGTGTCGTGGACGACCACACGGTACAGACGGTCACTTCTCTTGAACGACCACACTGTACAGACAGCCACGTCTCGTGTACGACCACACTTTATAGACGAGCAAACTGTTAAGACGATCACGTGTTGTGAAAGACCACAGTGTACAGACGACCACGTCTCGCGCACGACCACACTGTAAAAGCGATCACTTCTCGTGAACGACCAAACTGTACAGACGATTACGTGTCGCGTGCGACCACAATTTACAGACGATCAGGTCTCGTGTACGCCCCAACTGAACAGACGATCACGTGTCGTGGACGACCCTCTGCACACTCGGTGACTTCACGTGTATAACCACATTGTACAGACAGTCACGTTTCGAGTACGATCACGCTGTATAGACGATAACGTCTCGTGCACGACAACACTGTACAGACGAGTCCGACTCGTGAACAACCACGAGTATGGGAGAGTATGGGGGAAAGTGGGGGAGTACGGGGGAGTGAAGGGGAAAGTGGGGGAGTATAGGGGAAAGTGGGGTAGTATAGTGGCACGTATTCGTACAGACGAATACTTCTTGTGTAAGACCACAGTGTAAAGACGATCACGCCTCGTGTACGACTACACTGTACAGACGATCACGTCTCGTGTACGACCACTCTGTACCGACGGTCACTTTTCGTGAACGACTACACTGTAGAGACGATAACGTCTCGTGCACGACCCACACTCTACCGACGATCACGTCTCGTGTTCGACCACACTGTACAGACGATGACGTCTCGTGTACGACCACACTGCACAGACGATCACGTCTCGGGTGCGACCACATTTTTACAGACGGTCACGTCTCGTGTACGACCACACTGTACAGACGATCACGTCTCGTGTACGACCACATTTTTACAGACGGTCACGTCTCGTGTACGACCACACTGTTCAGACGATCACGTCTCGTGTACGACCACAGTGTACAAACGATCACGTCTCATGTACGACCACACTGTAGAGACGATCACGTCTCTTGTACGACCACACTGTAGAGACGATCACGTCTCTTGTACGACCACACTGTAGAGACGATCACGTCTCTTGTACGACCACACTGTAGAGACGATCACGTCTCGTATACGACCACACTGTACAGACGAATACGTATCCTGTACGACCACACTGTACAGACGATCACGTTTCGTGCACGACCTCACTGTACAGACGAATACGTATCCTGTACGACTACACTGTACAGACGATCACGTTTCATGTACGACCTCACTGTACAGACGGTCACTTTTCGTGAACGACCAAACTGTTCACGTCTCGTGCACGACCACATGTAAAGACGATCACGTGTCGTGGACGACCACACTGTACAGACGGTCAATTCTCGTGAACGACCACACTGTACAGATAGTCACGTGTCATGTACGAGTACACTTTATAGATGATCATGTCTCGTGCACGACCACACTGTAAAGACGATCACGTCTTGTGCACGACCACACTGTAAAAACGATCACTTCTCGTGAACGACCACACTGTACAGACGATTACGTCTCGTGTGCGACCACAATTTACATCGAATACGTGAATACGTATCGTGTACGACCACGCGTTACAGACGATCAAATCTCGTGTACGACCCACCTGAACAGACGATTACGTGTCGTGGACGAGCCTCTGTACTCACGGTTACTTCTCGTGTACGACCACACTGTATAGACGATCACGACTCGTGCACGACCACACTGTACAGACGAGTACGACTCGTGAACAACCTCACCGAACAGACGAATACTTCTTTTGTAAGACCACAATGAACAGACGATCACGTCTCCTGTACGACTACATTGTACAGACGATCACGTCTCGTGCTCGACCACACTGTACAGACAAGTACGACTCCTGAACAACCACACTATTCAGACAATCGCGTCTCGTGTACGACCACACTGTACAGACGAATACGTCTCATGTAAAACCACACTGTACAGACGTTCACATGTCTTGTACGACCACACTGTACAGACGATCACGTCTCGTGTATGACCACACTGTACAGACGATCACGTCTCGTGTACGACCACTATGTACAGACGATCACGTGTCGTGTACGACCACATTGTACAGACGGTCACGTCTTGTGCACGACCACACTATACAGACGATCTAGTCATTTGCACCACAACTCTGTACAGACAATTACGTCTCTTGTACGACTACAGTGTAAAAGACGATCACGTCTCGTGTACGACCACATTGTACTGACGATGACGTCTCGAGCACGACCACATGTAAAGACGATTACGTGTCGTGGACGACCACACGTTACAGACGGTCACTTCTCTTGAACGACCACACTGTACCGACAGCCACGTCTCGTCTACGACCACACTTTATAGACGAGCAAACTGTTAAGACGATCACGTGTTGTGAAAGACCACAGTGTACAGACGACCACGTCTCGCGCACGACCACACTGTAAAAGCGATCACTTCTCGTGAACGACCAAACTGTACAGACGATTACGTGTCGCGTGCGACCACAATTTACAGACGATCAGGTCTCGTGTATTCCCCAACTGTGCAGACGATCACGTGTCGTGGACGACCCTCTGCACACTCGGTGACTTCACGTGTATAACCACATTGTACAGACAGTCACGTTTCGAGTACGGTCACGCTGTATAGACGATAACGTCTCGTGCACGACAACACTGTACAGACGAGTCCGACTCGTGAACAACCACGAGTATGGGAGAGTATGGGGGAAAGTGGGGGAGTACGGGGGAGTGAAGGGGAAAGTGGGGGAGTATAGGGGAAAGTGGGGTAGTATAGTGGCACGTATTCGTACAGACGAATACTTCTTGTGTAAGACCACAGTGTAAAGACGATCACGCCTCGTGTACGACTACACTGTACACACGATCACGTCTCGTGTACGACCACACTGTACCGACGGTCATTTTCCGTGAACGACCACACTGTAAAGACGATAACGTCTCGTGCACGACCCACATTGTACCGACGATCACGTCTCGTGTTCGACCACACTGTACAGACGATGACGTCTCGCGTACGACCACACTGCACAGACGATCACGTCTCCTGTGCGACCACATTTTTACAGACGTTCACGTGTCGTGTATGACCACTCTGTACAGACGATTACGTTTCGTGTACGACCACACTGTACAGGCGATCACGTGTCGTGTACGACCACATTGTACAGAGAGTCACGTCTTGTTCACGACCACACTTAACAGTCGATTTAGTCATTTGCACCACAACTCTGTACAGACAATCACGTCGCTTGTACGATTACATTGTAAAAGACGATCACGTCTCGTGTACTACCACATTTTTACAGACGGTCAGGTCTCGTGTAAGACCACACTGTACGGACGATCACGTCTCATGTACGACCACAGTGTACAGACGATCCCGTCGCATGTAAGACCACACTGTACAGACGGTCACGTTCCGTGTACGATATCATTTTACAGACGAATACGTCTCGTGAACGACCACATTGTACAGACTATCACGTCTCGAGTACGACCACACTGTACAGACGATCACGTTTCGTGTACGACCACACTATACAGACGATCACGTCTCGTGTGCGACCACACTGTACTGACGATCCCGTCTCGTGTATGACTCCACTGAACAGACGATCGCGTTTCCTGAACGAACACACTGTACAGACAATCACGTATCGTGTACGATCACACTATACAGCCAGTCACGTATTCTTGCACGACCACACTGTAAAAGACAATCACGTCTTGTGTACGACCATTCTGCACAGACGAACACATCTCGGGTACGACCACAGTTTTACAGACAGTCATGTCTTGTGTACGACCACAGTGTACAGACGATCACGTCACGTGTACGACTATACTGTACAGACGATCACGTCTGTACAGTGTGTGGACTTAAGTTTGGTAACCAGCAACCGAAACATCTAGTTTTTGGTCTCATGTGAGAGCCCCAGTCCTTAGCAGTCTAGAAATGTTACCCTGGCCGGAGTAGCCCGTCTGTGGACAGAGATATGCCGATAGAATCTTCTCATTGTATGGCTTGGAGCGAGACTCAAGATTTGCGCGGGAACAAGCTAGGCCTGTGACGGCGTGGGTGAGCTGTGTGCCTCCCACCCGCTAGCCACTTGAGTCGTCGTCATGGAAACAGCTACCATCTTAGTTAACATCTTCAGCCGCGTTGGTCGGCCATCTTGGAGTCGCCCTAGGGGCTATGTTACCCAGTTAGTGATTGGTTGAGAGGTAGGCCACTGTATGCCTTCCTCTCATTGGTTATTTCGAGGAGGACGCAGGAATCGCCTGTGTTGGCGCCATTCTGAACACAGCTGCCAATTTGACAAGATGCTCGCTGTACTCATTCGGCCAAATTGAGTATAGGGCGTCGTGGTGGCTTGACTACTCAACTGCTTCACCTACTGCTTCATCTACGACGGCGGTCGTCACAGAATCCGGTCTAAGTCGTCGCTCAAAGGGGAGAAAGACATTGTGTACAGTGGGTAGAGTGTGATCTGGGATTGTGGGGTAATGTGGATACGAGCAGTAACAGACTCGGGGATTCCCATACCAGTGGTTATATATAATGCCTGCTAATGCTTTGTAGCAGTCGATGGGAATGGGGAAATTCGTGTCAGTGTTTTAAGGCAGATTTCCCCATGTTTGTGTAAGACGCTAACATTGTGCGCGGGTATGGGTATGGGTATGAACGCTTCACTTCACCGGTGGGTCGAAGGTGCGAACCGAGCCGTGTTGTGGGGGGGGGGAGGGTTCGAGTGCGCGCCAATTGTACGTAAAATAGCACGTGAGGTACCAGCACTGCCTAATCTCCACCACTGTGAGCCAGCCACCCGTAGCGGAGTGCCTGATGTATGGGAATGGTGTGTACGCCGGCAGTATGAATGAGTAAGTACCTATGTGTGTATTTCTGGTGATCAGTTAGTCTCTAAAGCTTGAATTCGAAGTCAGGTGTTCCGTCGCATTGTCTCTAACAGCTCCTGTAGAGGTGAAGTGAAGTGTGGACGAGATAATCACCCTTTTTTGTCATCTTGTCAGTCCAGAGCGACTTACGTCTTGTGTACACAGACGTAGAGTGTGTGTGTGTGTAGGTACACACGGGAACAGAGTATACATAGATTAGCCAAGGACTGCGTGGATGTCCATGTAATAATTATATTATTCCATTGTGGTAATTAAATCATTTTGATCGTCCATGGGACGGAGTGATATTATTTCCATGTGTAGTCTTGCAGGTGTGGAATTCCAACACTGAGCGCTCAGGTTAGTGTGTGTGTGTAACGTCAGTTATTCCTGGCAATGATTATTGGGGAGTGTACCACAGTGTGAAATTTTCTTGTATTGTTCCTAGGGCCGTGACAGACAAACACACACACACACACACACACACACACACACACACACACACACACACACACACACACACACACACACACACACACACACACACACACACACACACACACACACACACATATATATATATATATATATATATGTCGTACCTAGTAGCCAGAACGCACTTTTTGTCCTACTATGCAAGGCCCGATTTGCCTAATAAGCCAAGTTTTCCTGAATTAATATATTTTCTCTAATTTTTTTCTTATGAAATGATAAAGCTACCCATTTTATTATGAATGAGGATAATGTTTTTTTATTGGAGTTAAAATTAACGTAGATATATGACCGAACCTAACCAACCCTACCTAACCTAACCTAACCTATCTTTATAGGTTAGGTTAGGTTAGGTAGCCGAAAAAGTTAGGTTAGGTTAGGTTAGGTAGGTTAGGTAGTCGAAAAACAATTAATTCATGAAAACTTGGCTTATTAGGCAAATTGGGCCATGCATAGTAGGCTCAGAAGTGAGTTCTGGCTACTAGGTACGACATATATATATATATATATATATATATATATATATATATATATATATATATATATATATATATATATATATATATATACATATATATATATATATATAGAGGAAGGAAAATACTCCAAGGAAACTTTATATTCTACTACTACTCCAAACTACTTGGAGTAGTTTGGAAACTACTCCAAGCTTGTACTAAAGAGGCACCCTTCTTGAGCCCGGATGGGCACATGTATAAGCAAGTGGACGGGGTCGCCATGGGTTCTCCTCTAGGTGTCCTGTTTGCGAACTTCTACATGGGTACCATCGAACAAAAAGTCTTAGTCGACATGAACTTGAAACCGGTCATATACTGCAGGTATGTTGACGACATTTTTACACAGGTACCTGATGTCTGACATCTGCAGGAGCTGAAGGAGGCACTTGAGCAGAATTCTGTGTTGCGTTTCACTTATGAGATGGAGAAGGATGGGAAGCTACCCTTTCTAGATGTTAACAGTCATGGAAAGGAGCGGAGGTTTCCACACTGCAGTCTACACTAAGGAAACAAACATAGGAATGTGTCTAAATGCCAACAGTGACTGCCCAGACAGGTACAAGAGGAGTGTTGTTAACGCTTATGTCGACCGTGTTCTCAGCCACAGCTCAGGATGGAAGCAAGTCGACGAAGAACTCTGTAGGGTAAGGCAGGTCCTAGTCAACAACGGCTTCTCCAATGGTTTCGTTGAAGACATCATAAGAAGGAAAGTGAAACGCCATGCAACCTCTGAAGAGACAACTAACACAACATCTATATCCCCTTATTAGATTATTTTACGGGAACTTCTTTTCCACAGCTCATGAAACGGAGGAAAGGGTTCTGAAAGATATTGTTAATAGAAACGTTATCCCTACAGACAAAAATCAGAGGATACAACTGACGATTTACTATAAAACCTGAAAAACGGCCAGCCTACTCATGAGAAAATCTCCAGACACAAAGCAGTACGCTTTAAAAGAGACCAACGTCGTCTATGCCTTCAAATGCCCTCTTGGGGACTGTAAGCCTCAAAAAACTCAGTATATAGGCAAGACAACAACATCTCTTTCCAGGAGATTAACGATGCATAAGCAACAGGGCTCCATTAAGGAACATATAATCTCTTTCCACAACCAAACCATCACCAGAGAAATCTTAGCAAACAACACAGAAATCATCGATAGATACAGCGATAGCAGGCGGCTCAACATCTGCGAGGCACTACACATCAAGAAGTCAACACCAGCAATCAACAGCCAATTAATGCACAACTATATTCTACCCACTTCAAGACTCTGCTCCAATATAGAAGCATCAAGAAATATGGGCCAATAGGCCCTCTGCAATTACTTCCATTCTTACTTTCAATACCCATTGTTTCGTGTCCTATCTTGTGTTGAAAGTTTTGTTCACCTCACCCAAAACGCGGGTATAAAATGAAAAATGAAAGCTGTTTAAATCATAGCATAAGTAAGAACTCTGTTTAGTGTTTGCAGGTAATAGTTGTAAACTAAAAGTCTTTGAAAATGTAATAAGTTATTATGAAACGCGTTCAAGTGTCGCTTCAGATTAGAAATAAAAATGAATTTTGGAGAATTGATTTTTCAATTACCATCAACAGTGAAAATAAACAGAGAAAATTCGTGTTAGAATTATTAATCTTACTTTTTCGGTCATATTTAATAATATATATATATATATATATATATATATATATATATATATATATATATATATATATATATATATATATATATATATATATATATATATATATATATATATATATATATATATACATATAAGCCTATACTTGCATAAACCACAAGTGAAGATAAACAATCTTTGGACAACACCCACCAGTGGGACTCGAACCCAGAAAGCACAACTACCTTCCAGTAGCTGGCATAACTAGTATGCTTTAACCCACTACGCCATCAGACCTTACAAAAGAAGTAGATAGTTCGAGATATATATATCTCAAACATCTCTACCTCCCGAAGGCACCAGATGAGTGAGGGGTCAGTCTGCAATTTTCGTCAAGCCACTGTCAATGTGAGAGAACTCGTGTCCAGCTTATAAGCCTATACTTGCATAAACCACAAGTGAAGATAAACAATCTTTGGACAACACCCACCAGTGGGACTCGAACCCAGAAAGCACAACTACCTTCCAGTAGCTGGCATAACTAGTATGCTTTAACCCACTACGCCATCAGACCTTACAAAAGAAGTAGATAGTTCGAGATATATATATCTCAAACATCTCTACCTCCCGAAGGCACCAGATGAGTGAGGGGTCAGTCTGCAATTTTCGTCAAGCCACTGTCAATGTGAGAGAACTCGTGTCCAGCTTATAAGCCTATACTTGCATAAACCACAAGTGAAGATAAACAATCTTTGGACAACACCCACCAGTGGGACTCGAACCCAGAAAGCACAACTACCTTCCAGTAGCTGGCATAACTAGTATGCTTTAACCCACTACGCCATCAGACCTTACAAAAGAAGTAGATAGTTCGAGATATATATATCTCAAACATCTCTACCTCCCGAAGGCACCAGATGAGTGAGGGGTCAGTCTGCAATTTTCGTCAAGCCACTGTCAATGTGAGAGAACTCGTGTCCAGCTTATAAGCCTATACTTGCATAAACCACAAGTGAAGATAAACAATCTTTGGACAACACCCACCAGTGGGACTCGAACCCAGAAAGCACAACTACCTTCCAGTAGCTGGCATAACTAGTATGCTTTAACCCACTACGCCATCAGACCTTACAAAAGAAGTAGATAGTTCGAGATATATATATCTCAAACATCTCTACCTCCCGAAGGCACCAGATGAGTGAGGGGTCAGTCTGCAATTTTCGTCAAGCCACTGTCAATGTGAGAGAACTCGTGTCCAGCTTATAAGCCTATACTTGCATAAACCACAAGTGAAGATAAACAATCTTTGGACAACACCCACCAGTGGGACTCGAACCCAGAAAGCACAACTACCTTCCAGTAGCTGGCATAACTAGTATGCTTTAACCCACTACGCCATCAGACCTTACAAAAGAAGTAGATAGTTCGAGATATATATATCTCAAACATCTCTACCTCCCGAAGGCACCAGATGAGTGAGGGGTCAGTCTGCAATTTTCGTCAAGCCACTGTCAATGTGAGAGAACTCGTGTCCAGCTTATAAGCCTATACTTGCATAAACCACAAGTGAAGATAAACAATCTTTGGACAACACCCACCAGTGGGACTCGAACCCAGAAAGCACAACTACCTTCCAGTAGCTGGCATAACTAGTATGCTTTAACCCACTACGCCATCAGACCTTACAAAAGAAGTAGATAGTTCGAGATATATATATCTCAAACATCTCTACCTCCCGAAGGCACCAGATGAGTGAGGGGTCAGTCTGCAATTTTCGTCAAGCCACTGTCAATGTGAGAGAACTCGTGTCCAGCTTATAAGCCTATACTTGCATAAACCACAAGTGAAGATAAACAATCTTTGGACAACACCCACCAGTGGGACTCGAACCCAGAAAGCACAACTACCTTCCAGTAGCTGGCATAACTAGTATGCTTTAACCCACTACGCCATCAGACCTTACAAAAGAAGTAGATAGTTCGAGATATATATATCTCAAACATCTCTACCTCCCGAAGGCACCAGATGAGTGAGGGGTCAGTCTGCAATTTTCGTCAAGCCACTGTCAATGTGAGAGAACTCGTGTCCAGCTTATAAGCCTATACTTGCATAAACCACAAGTGAAGATAAACAATCTTTGGACAACACCCACCAGTGGGACTCGAACCCAGAAAGCACAACTACCTTCCAGTAGCTGGCATAACTAGTATGCTTTAACCCACTACGCCATCAGACCTTACAAAAGAAGTAGATAGTTCGAGATATATATATCTCAAACATCTCTACCTCCCGAAGGCACCAGATGAGTGAGGGGTCAGTCTGCAATTTTCGTCAAGCCACTGTCAATGTGAGAGAACTCGTGTCCAGCTTATAAGCCTATACTTGCATAAACCACAAGTGAAGATAAACAATCTTTGGACAACACCCACCAGTGGGACTCGAACCCAGAAAGCACAACTACCTTCCAGTAGCTGGCATAACTAGTATGCTTTAACCCACTACGCCATCAGACCTTACAAAAGAAGTAGATAGTTCGAGATATATATATCTCAAACATCTCTACCTCCCGAAGGCACCAGATGAGTGAGGGGTCAGTCTGCAATTTTCGTCAAGCCACTGTCAATGTGAGAGAACTCGTGTCCAGCTTATAAGCCTATACTTGCATAAACCACAAGTGAAGATAAACAATCTTTGGACAACACCCACCAGTGGGACTCGAACCCAGAAAGCACAACTACCTTCCAGTAGCTGGCATAACTAGTATGCTTTAACCCACTACGCCATCAGACCTTACAAAAGAAGTAGATAGTTCGAGATATATATATCTCAAACATCTCTACCTCCCGAAGGCACCAGATGAGTGAGGGGTCAGTCTGCAATTTTCGTCAAGCCACTGTCAATGTGAGAGAACTCGTGTCCAGCTTATAAGCCTATACTTGCATAAACCACAAGTGAAGATAAACAATCTTTGGACAACACCCACCAGTGGGACTCGAACCCAGAAAGCACAACTACCTTCCAGTAGCTGGCATAACTAGTATGCTTTAACCCACTACGCCATCAGACCTTACAAAAGAAGTAGATAGTTCGAGATATATATATCTCAAACATCTCTACCTCCCGAAGGCACCAGATGAGTGAGGGGTCAGTCTGCAATTTTCGTCAAGCCACTGTCAATGTGAGAGAACTCGTGTCCAGCTTATAAGCCTATACTTGCATAAACCACAAGTGAAGATAAACAATCTTTGGACAACACCCACCAGTGGGACTCGAACCCAGAAAGCACAACTACCTTCCAGTAGCTGGCATAACTAGTATGCTTTAACCCACTACGCCATCAGACCTTACAAAAGAAGTAGATAGTTCGAGATATATATATCTCAAACATCTCTACCTCCCGAAGGCACCAGATGAGTGAGGGGTCAGTCTGCAATTTTCGTCAAGCCACTGTCAATGTGAGAGAACTCGTGTCCAGCTTATAAGCCTATACTTGCATAAACCACAAGTGAAGATAAACAATCTTTGGACAACACCCACCAGTGGGACTCGAACCCAGAAAGCACAACTACCTTCCAGTAGCTGGCATAACTAGTATGCTTTAACCCACTACGCCATCAGACCTTACAAAAGAAGTAGATAGTTCGAGATATATATATCTCAAACATCTCTACCTCCCGAAGGCACCAGATGAGTGAGGGGTCAGTCTGCAATTTTCGTCAAGCCACTGTCAATGTGAGAGAACTCGTGTCCAGCTTATAAGCCTATACTTGCATAAACCACAAGTGAAGATAAACAATCTTTGGACAACACCCACCAGTGGGACTCGAACCCAGAAAGCACAACTACCTTCCAGTAGCTGGCATAACTAGTATGCTTTAACCCACTACGCCATCAGACCTTACAAAAGAAGTAGATAGTTCGAGATATATATATCTCAAACATCTCTACCTCCCGAAGGCACCAGATGAGTGAGGGGTCAGTCTGCAATTTTCGTCAAGCCACTGTCAATGTGAGAGAACTCGTGTCCAGCTTATAAGCCTATACTTGCATAAACCACAAGTGAAGATAAACAATCTTTGGACAACACCCACCAGTGGGACTCAAAGATTGTTTATCCAAAGATTGTTTATCTTCACTTGTGGTTTATGCAAGTATAGGCTTATAAGCTGGACACGAGTTCTCTCACATTGACAGTGGCTTGACGAAAATTGCAGACTGACCCCTCACTCATCTGGTGCCTTCGGGAGGTAGAGATGTTTGAGATATATATATCTCGAACTATCTACTTCTTTTGTAAGGTCTGATGGCGTAGTGGGTTAAAGCATACTAGTTATGCCAGCTACTGGAAGGTAGTTGTGCTTTCTGGGTTCGAGTCCCACTGGTGGGTGTTGTCCAAAGATTGTTTATCTTCACTTGTGGTTTATGCAAGTATAGGCTTATAAGCTGGACACGAGTTCTCTCACATTGACAGTGGCTTGACGAAAATTGCAGACTGACCCCTCACTCATCTGGTGCCTTCGGGAGGTAGAGATGTTTGAGATATATATATCTCGAACTATCTACTTCTTTTGTAAGGTCTGATGGCGTAGTGGGTTAAAGCATACTAGTTATGCCAGCTACTGGAAGGTAGTTGTGCTTTCTGGGTTCGAGTCCCACTGGTGGGTGTTGTCCAAAGATTGTTTATCTTCACTTGTGGTTTATGCAAGTATAGGCTTATAAGCTGGACACGAGTTCTCTCACATTGACAGTGGCTTGACGAAAATTGCAGACTGACCCCTCACTCATCTGGTGCCTTCGGGAGGTAGAGATGTTTGAGATATATATATCTCGAACTATCTACTTCTTTTGTAAGGTCTGATGGCGTAGTGGGTTAAAGCATACTAGTTATGCCAGCTACTGGAAGGTAGTTGTGCTTTCTGGGTTCGAGTCCCACTGGTGGGTGTTGTCCAAAGATTGTTTATCTTCACTTGTGGTTTATGCAAGTATAGGCTTATAAGCTGGACACGAGTTCTCTCACATTGACAGTGGCTTGACGAAAATTGCAGACTGACCCCTCACTCATCTGGTGCCTTCGGGAGGTAGAGATGTTTGAGATATATATATCTCGAACTATCTACTTCTTTTGTAAGGTCTGATGGCGTAGTGGGTTAAAGCATACTAGTTATGCCAGCTACTGGAAGGTAGTTGTGCTTTCTGGGTTCGAGTCCCACTGGTGGGTGTTGTCCAAAGATTGTTTATCTTCACTTGTGGTTTATGCAAGTATAGGCTTATAAGCTGGACACGAGTTCTCTCACATTGACAGTGGCTTGACGAAAATTGCAGACTGACCCCTCACTCATCTGGTGCCTTCGGGAGGTAGAGATGTTTGAGATATATATATCTCGAACTATCTACTTCTTTTGTAAGGTCTGATGGCGTAGTGGGTTAAAGCATACTAGTTATGCCAGCTACTGGAAGGTAGTTGTGCTTTCTGGGTTCGAGTCCCACTGGTGGGTGTTGTCCAAAGATTGTATATATACATATATATATACATATATATATATATATATATATATATATATATATATATATATATATATATATATATATATAAATATATATATACATATATATATATATAAATATATATATACATATATATATATATATATATATATATATATATATATATATATATATATATATATATATATATATATATATATATATATATGCAACAATGATCACAAAAACACTGATCCACGTATGCAGAATTACCACATATGAAAAATAGAAAATGCTTAACGCGTTTTCGGCTAATTTGCCTTCATCAGAGCAAAGTAGAATGAAGATAAGATTGCTGATCAGACCTTTTTATCCGCCTGGGCGGATCACCTTACCACCAAAAATAAGTGGAGGAAAGGAATTATAAGAAAGAAGGTAACTGCAAAAGGCCTATTGGCCCATACAAGGCAGCTCCTATTAATATCTCCAAGTGCCATACGTGTTTAAATGATTGCTATATTGTTTTGACGTGCTATATTGAGGCTTAAATAGGGATCCAACTTGTACATACCGGGGCTCACATTAAGGCTGTTGTTACAATGTTTGATCAGAGCAGACTCGATCACGTTTCGTTCAACAAAATCCTTACTTTTAACAATACATTTTGCCCCAGTGAAGTCGATAGAATGATTACATAAACTGGAATGTAAATACAATGCACTGGATTGCTGGGCTGTACGAATAGCATATGAATGCTGTTTTAAACGCGAGGAAAGAGATTTACCTGTCTGGCCGATGTAAACACATGCACACTCATTTTAATGGATGGAATACACACAACCTGCTACAGACGAGGTCGAGTTCTTAATTAACATGAACTTAACTGTATTATCATTTTTGAACACTAGATTAATATTAAGGTTCTTCAGGGCTGGGGCAAGATTTACTAGACCCTCAGAATATGGTAATACCAACGAATTTTTCAGTTCTGGTTTCGACTTAGTAGTCTGTTTGTAGAAAGTCCTTTTTGCTTGACCAAACGCAAGATCCAAGATCGATTTAGGGTATTTTAACTTCTTTCCAATTTCAAATATATTTGCTATTTCTTCATCGAAAAATTCCGGACTGCAAACTCTCAGGGCTCTGAGAAACATACCAGAAAAAACTGCCCGCTTGACCTGAACATGATGATTTGAATAGAAATGTACATACGAGCACACATTGGTAGGTTTCCTATACACATTGAATTTGAAACTTCTACCAATTCTATGAATCATGATGTCTAAAAAAGGCAGAACACCATTCACTTAGTTCTCAATTGTGAATTTAATTGACGGAACCAGCGAATTGATTTGATTGAGAAAATCAGTTTCGTCATGATTAACCGGCCACAGGCACAAAATATCGTCAACGTACCTGTACCAAAGTAAATTTGAGGGTAAAATCCTGGGAAGGATATTTGTTTCGAAACATTCCATGTACAGATTGCTCAAAACAGGGGAGAGGGGATTACCCATCGCCATGCCAAATGTTTGTTTATAAAATAAATCATTAAACTGAAATAATTATCTTTAATGCACAATTTTATAAGTTCAATAATGGTGTTAGTAGGCAAAGTTAAATTATACCTTGGGAGTAGATCCCGTAACAATGATAACAAATCATCAACAGGAACCTTAGTGAACAGAGCCGTCACATCAAAACTCACAAGTTTAAAATCATAATTTAATTTCAAACTAGACAACTTGTTAACCAAGTCCAAGTTGTTTGTTATGTGTGAGTTGGAAATGGAACCTACTACTGGAGACAAGACTTGGACAAGCCATTTGGAAAGTCTATATGCCACAGATCCAACAGAACTAATAATAGGTCTTGCAGGATTATTCGGTTTGTGTGTTTTAATAAGCCCATATAGATATGGGAAAAATCCGTCTTCGTTTTCTTAGAAAATGTCTCAGTGAACAAGTGCTTCCCCGTTCCCTATCCTCCAACAGTGTGCTGAAATTAGCTGACCGACCGTTTGATGAGATTTCCCGCTTAGTGCTTGGTAAAAATATTGATTTGCTTAAATTAGAAGTACGGGAATGTTTTAAGGTTTTGAACAGCCGTAAGTATTCATTTTCTCAAGCTGTACCTTTGGAATGGAATCGCCCGATGATGGATTATTGTTACACCGCTATGAGATCTGCCTGCACGAATGTAAGTACGAAGCTTGATTCAAAATTAAATAGGCTCATTCAACAAAGTGATTGGAATAAACATGCCAACACTGACTTTGTTATTAATCTCTCTAGTATTGCTCTAGTAACTTGATAATGATACGATCACTGCTCTTGGTTACGGTCTGAGTTTCTCCATATTAAATAGAGATGTGAATTATGCAAATATTGCCAAAAGTTTTTGCAATTTGGAGAAATCTAGTGAGATTTCATCTGATGACATCAATATTTGCAAGGGAATGGTGTACGGTTCTTTACTTAAGGGTACTGTGCCTAATTGTCCAGAGAGGTTTATGCGAGCGTTCAAAACCCTCAAAAAAGATAACTCTCTACATATCACTAAAGCTGATAAATCCAATGCTGTTGTCATCATGGACAAAGAAGACTACGTCCAAAAAATGAACCAGTTATTGGAGGACAGAGACACTTACTTACCAGTTAATAGTGACCCTATTGAAAGAGTTATTGCTCATTTCAACAAAACTCTTAAAACCGTGCTCAAGAAAGATAAGGAGTTGATTCCTAAGTTTTTAAGTCGTTCCCCTTCTCTCCCATATCTATATGGGCTTATTAAAACACACAAACCGAATAATCCTGCAAGACCTATTATTAGTTCTGTTGGATCTGTGGCATATAGACTTTCCAAATGGCTTGTCCAAGTCTTGTCTCCAGTAGTAGGTTCCATTTCCAACTCACACATAACAAACAACTTGGACTTGGTTAACAAGTTGTCTAGTTTGAAATTAAATTATGATTTTAAACTTGTGAGTTTTGATGTGATGGCTCTGTTCACTAGGGTTCCTGTTGATGATTTGTTGTCATTCTTACGGGATCTACTCCCAAGGTATAATTTAACTTTGCCTACTAACACCATTATTGAACTTATAAAATTGTGCATTAAAGATAATTATTTCAGCTTTAATGATTTATCTTATAAACAAACATTTGGCATGGCGATGGGTAATCCCCTCTCCCCTGTTTAGAGCAATCTGTACATGGAATGTTTCGAAACAAATATCCTTCCCAGGATTTTACCCTCAAATTTGCTTTGGTACAGGTACGTTGACGATATTTTGTGCCTGTGGCCGGTTAATCATGACGAAACTGATTTTCTCAATCAAATCAATTCGCTGTTCCGTCAATTAAATTCACAATTGAGAACGAAGTGAATGGTGTTCTGCCTTTTTTAGACATCATGATTCATAGAATTGGTAGAAGTTTCAAATTCAATGTGTATAGGAAACCTACCAATGTGTGCTCGTATGTACATTTCTATTCAAATCATCATGTTCAGGTCAAGCGGGCAGTTTTTTCTGGTATGTTTCTCAGAGCCCTGAGAGTTTGCAGTCCGGAATTTTTCGATGAAGAAATAGCAAATAAATTTGAAATTGGGAAGAAGTTAAAATACCCCAAATCGATCTTGGATCTTGCATTTGGTCAAGCAAAAAGGACTTTCTACAAACAGACTACTAAGTCGAAACCAGAATTGAAAAATTCGTTGGTATTACCATATTCTGAGGGTCTAGTAAATCTTGCCCCAGCCCTGAAGAACCTTAATATTAATCTAGTGTTCAAAAATGATAATACAGTTAAGTCCATGTTAATTAAGAACTCGCCCTCGTCTGTAGCAGGTTGTGTGTATTCCATCCATTGTAATGAGTGTGCATGTGTTTACATCGGCCAGAGAGGTAAATCTCTTTCCTCGCGTTTAAAACAGCATTCATATGCTATTCGTACAGCCCAGCAATCCAGTGCATTGTATTTACATTCCAGTTTATGTAATCATTCTATCGACTTCACTGGGGCAAAATGTATTGTTAAAAGTAAGGATTTTGTTGAACGAAACGTGATCGTGTCTGCTCTGATCAAACATTGTAACAACAGCCTTAATGTGAGCCCCGGTATGTACAAGTTGGATCCCTATTTAAGCCTCAATATAGCACGTCAAAACAATATAGCAATCATTTAAACACGTATGGCACTTGGAGATATTAATAGGAGCTGCCTTGTATGGGCCAATAGGCCTTCTGCAGTTACCTTCTTTCTTATAATTCCTTTCCTCCACTTATTTTTGGTGGTAAGGTGATCCGCCCAGGCGGATATAAAGGTCTGATCAGCAATCTTATCTTCATTCTACTTTGCTCTGATGAAGGCAAATTAGCCGAAAACGCGTTAAGCATTTTCTATTTTTCATATGTGGTAATTCTGCATATATATATATATATATATATATATATATATATATATATATATATATATATATATATATATATATATATATATATATATAACAATACAATAATAATAATATATATATATATATATATATATATATATATATATATATATATATATATATATATATATATATATAACAATACAATAATAATAATATATATATATATATATATATATATATATATATATATATATATATATATATATATATATATATATATATATATATATATATATATATATATAGTATTGCAACTAAACACACACACATTACAGTAACCGTCTAGGTAATATAAACAGCAGTGCAATATATATATATATATATATATATATATATATATATATATATATATATATATATATATATATATATATGATGTGGTGTTCACTACCCTTGGCTTGGTGTTCACTACCCTTAACGTGGTGTTCACTACCCTTGGCGTGGTTTTCACTACCCTTGGCGTGGTTTTCACTACCCTTGGCGTGGTGTGCACTACCCATGGCATAGTGTTCACTACTCATGGCGTGGTGTTCACTACCCTTCACGTGGTGTTCACTACTCTTGGCGTGATGATCACTAACCTAGGCGTTGTGTTCACTACCCTTGGCGTGTTGTTCGCTTCCCTTGGCATGGTGTTCATTACCCTTGGCGTGGTGTTCACTTCCCTTGGTGTGGTGTTCACTACCCATGACGTGGTGTTTACTACTCTTAGCAGTGGTGTTCACTACCCTTCGTGTGGTGTTCATTACCCTTGGCGTGGTGTTCACTACCCCTAACGTGGTGTTCACTACCCCTAACGTGGTGTTCACTACCCTTAGTGTGGTGCTCACTACCCTTAGCGTGGTGTTCACTACCCTTAGCGTGGTGATCACTACCATTGGCGTTGTGTTAACTACCCTTGGCGTGGTGTTCACTACCCTTAGTGTGGTGCTCACTACCCTTAGCGTGGTGTTCACTACCCTTAGCGTGGTGATCACTACCATTGGCGTTGTGTTAACTACCCTTGGCGTGGTGTCCATTACCCTTTGCATGGTGTTCACTACCCTTAGCTTGGTATTTACTAACATTGGCGTGGTGTTCAAAATATATATATATATATATATATATATATATATATATATATATATATATATATATATATATATATATATATATATATATATATATATATATATATATATATATATATATATATATATATATATATATATATATATATATATATATATATATATATATATATATATATATATATATATATATATATATATTAGTATATTTTGGTAGCAGTCTTTCCTGTAGACATATATTATTAAATATGACCGAAAAAGTAAGATTAATAATTCTAACACGAATTTTCTCAATCTTTCGTACATTTCTTTTCACTGTTGGAGGTGATTCAAAAATCAATTCTCCAAAATTCATTTTTATTTCTAGTCTGACGTGACACGAGCGCGTTTCGTAAAACTTATTACATTTTCAAAGACTTTAGTTTACAAATACACAACTGAATAGAACTTACTCATCTCCGATTTTGTTTATATCTACATTTGAGTGAGGTGGATGGGGTGAGGTGGCATTAATAGGGTATTAATTTCATCAACACAAGACAGAACAAGAGGTGGCATTAATAGGGTATTAATTTCATCAACACAAGACAGAACACGAAACAAAGGGTATTGAAATGGAAGTGATTGTAGAAAGCCTATTGGTCCATATTTCTTGATGCTTCTATATTGGAGCGGAGTCTTGAGGTGGGTAGAATATAGTTGTGCATTAATTGGCTGTTGATTGCTGGTGTTGACTTCTTAATGTGTAGTGCCTCGCAAACGTCAAGCTGCCTGCTATCGCTGTATCTATCGATGATTTCTGTGTTGTTTACTAGGATTTCTCTGGCGATGGTTTGGTTGTGGGAAGAGATTATATGTTCCTTAATGGAGCCCTGTTGTTTATGCATCGTTAAACGCCTAGAAAGAGATGTTGTTGTCTTGCCTATATACTGTTTCTTTTGGAGCTTATAGTCCCCAAGTGGGCATTTGAAGGCATAGACGACGTTGGTCTCTTTTAAAGCGTTCTGCTTTGTGTCTGGAGAGTTTCTCATGAGTAGGCTGGCCGTTTTTCTGGTTTTATAGTAAATCGTCAGTTGTATCCTCGGATTTTTGTCTGTAGGGATAACGTTTCTATTAACAATATCTTTCAGGACCCTTTCCTCTGTTTTATGAGCTGTGGAAAAGAAGTTCCTGTAAAATAGTCCTATAGGGGGTATAGGTGTTGTGTTAGTTGTCTCTTCAGAGGTTGCATGGCGTTTCACTTTCCTTCTTATATATATATATATATATATATATATATATATATATATATATATATATATATATATATATATATATATATATATATATATATATATATATATATATATATATATATATATATATATATATATATTGTGACGGTAAAGCGTTGGTGTTCGGCTGTTTCAAAAGCTAGGGGCAGGGCCTCGTCACATAATAGAAAAAAAAGAGAAAAGCTGGAGCTTTCGTCTGTGGTAAGGTAATGGGAAGACACACAAAACACAAGTAAATTTAACAATGAAATTTTAATTACTCTAGAAAAACAAGACATAAATAAAGTTAAGCACATAAAATATGAAAGACAAGTCAACAAACAAAATAATATGAATAATGTCACGGGGGCGGTGGTGGGCCGGGGCTCTGCTAGCACTCGGCTGCTAGGGGCTCAAAAGGCCGAATACTCAGCCCCTCCGACTCCCGGGATTCACCGGAGTCTCCTTGGTCACACAGGAGAGGACCAATAATGCCCACCTCTGCAGGTCATTGCTTCCACCACAAAAGGGGGTGCCACTGATTCACCTTGGAAGCCCTCCAGTCAAACACGGGGAAACTGCTGTTAACAGTTCCGGCCTAGACCCGTGGAGGAGTGAAGGAAGACTCAGGCTTACCTTATAGCAATAACCACCCTGAGTCCTGCCTGCCAGACAAAAAGGTAGCAGGAACTCCTTTCTCGCCTGTATTCTCTATCTTCTTCTTAACAAGGTCGCCAGCTGGGTTATTATATCTGCACCCCAGCAATGCAGTTCAGTGGGTGTATTTATATATTGTTTGTAGCCAGAAGATTGCTACTCCCATATATCTGCTACTAGACTGTTGGCCCAGGGTACTCTCCCAGGAAGGTCTGTGTGGCTTTACCTCTCTCTAGCCACTACGTTAATAGTTGCCACCATTCAGACACCGATACTGATCAGATGGCTAAGGGTACACTTTTATGTAAGTCTGTGCTGTCTCTACCACTCTCCAGGCAATAGGAACTGCTATAGAGAACGTAGTGTTCCCTAGGTGGTACTATGATAACCTTCGTGTATGCTCATAGAGAAATATCATAAATGGAGGCACACTGAAACACAGCGATAAAATGTGTGAATTTACTGATGCAAATTACATGAACACACACACAATCACAAGTAATACATGAATATGGAAATATGGATAATAAGTCTGGAGATCGTCAGCCTCTTCTTCAACGACCTCCAACACTCCTTCAACTGGGCAGAAAGACAGGAGTCCCACACTCTCACAGGAGGGCCTCTTCAGCACGTCGGCGCCTCTTCTTCACTGTCCTGCCATCCATACACACTGTCCCCTCTGACAGTCCTGGACACAAGCTGCCTTGCAGCCTATTCTACTACTAAAGTATTAAAGTCCTGTTGCCACATACATAAGCAAATATTGTGGCCTAACTAGCCTACTCACACAAGGTGTAATGGGAGGGAAAATGATCTACCTTACATTCCTGGCTCACGATGCCTGTCCCTCGATGGTGTGAGGTTCCCACGCTTCCTTGGGTCGATCCTTGACGATCCAGGACGTTCCACAGGTCCTCAGGTGTCGTGGAGCCTTCGCGTCGTCGCCGTTCCAATCCCTGAGATTCAGCTGCCCCAATCCTGGTTCATCGATGGGCGCTGAGCTAATCACTATTTTTCCCACACTCGCCCCTTCCACAAGGCGTTGCTCCTTGTCCTAGGCACAGTGTCGTCCTTCCAAGACCCTCAGTGGATGTGACCCGGTCACAGCTAGGCTTGCCCGCCATACCTTTTCTGATCCTCAACGTCCAGCGTCGCCGCCCTGCGTCATCGCCGAATATTTTCCAAGTTTGGCCCTCTTTCGCTCAATAAACTTGGTTCCTTTTGCTTCCCAGAAGTGCGGGGTCTCCAATATATCCGATGGGCTGCAATAGCCAGCACTAATCCACTAAGAAAGGCTTGTAGAGCCTCTAATCCTTGAGAGCAGACCGAGGTGCGTCCTGTCGCTTCCAAGGTCGGGTCACTTCTGACGTTGGCGCCGCCCGGGGCACTCGGTGACGTCATGGCGGGCCCTGATTTGTCGCCCGCGACCTAAGTCGGCCAATCCGCGATCGGCTAGTGTCCCTTCCAAAAGGTCATATCTGCACAACCCGTTCTCACACAAGACAGCACATATATGACTTAATGCTTAAAGTCAATATGTTGAATATGAATTAGTAAATATGTGATATATTCCCAGTTACTTTTTTTTCCAAGGCCCAAACTCTTCCTCACGTACCAACTTGCGTCTCACAGTACCCGTCCGTCAACCTAGATAGCAGAATAGTCGTGATTGGTTCAATTATAAGGAAAATTGTACTTTTCAGGTCCCACATGGGTTGTGAAATTTACCTACTATTGTCCATGCTCTTAGAATATTATAGATCAGCTACTTCCTATTGAAGGTTCGTAGTTTTGTTTTGAGAAATATTAGTTGTTCTTAGTAAATTATAATAAGCACTAAAAATTATTACATAGAATAACAGTCCTTCACCAATCAATATTATATACCATAGTTGGTGCTTTACAAATCTTTAAAGGATGTTTTGTAGGAACGCTAACAGAAAACGATGGTTCATTGGAATGTCTATGGGGTAAACTACTCTAAACAGGATGGTATTGTGTCTACTATACCAACTACAGGATCGGTATATTGTCCACTACCACCTGTTAGGTGAGTAAGGGGTGCAATACCACCCACAGGATGGGTATGAGGGTCACATCCACCCAGAGGATGAGTATGGGGATCACATCCACCCACAGGAAGGGTATGGGGTCCAATACCACCCACAGGATGAGTATGGCGTCCACTACAACCCACAGGATGGGTATGGGGCTCCAACCACCCATAGAATGGGTATGGGGCTCTAACCACCCATAAAATGGGTATGGGGTCCAATAACACCCACTGGATGTGTATATGGCGTCCATTGCCGCGCGTCGAGCTCGAAAACCGCAGCATTCATCTCAGAACCATGCCTATTTCACGCAGATTCCTTAATAAACGTAAAAGTTTTATATGTCACAAGAAAGATAGAAATATAAGCTTCATTCTAAATACCTTACCATGGGCATATTTAAATTTAAACCGAAGATACGTGTACTTTTATAATAGCCGAGCTCCGACCCCGGACAGATCGATCGACCGAGCAACTCTCTCTCAGAACAATGTTTATTTCACGTGAATTCGTTAGTAAACATATATGTTTTATATGTCTCAAGAAAGACAGACATATAAGCTTCACTTTAAACACTTTACTATAGACATATTTAAATTTCTAATGAAGATTATTGTATTTTAAAAATTACGGAGCTCCCACCCCGTACAGACTGAACGACAGAGCAACTCTCTCTCAGATCAATGTTTATTTCACGTAAATTCGTTAATAAACACAAATGTTTTATAAGTCTTAAGCAAGATAGAAATAAGAGCTTCATTTTAAATACATTACAATAGACATATTTATAGCTCAAGTGAAGATACATATGTTTTTATAGTAGCGCTCAGTAGCTTGTCGGGCATGGAGTGCAGACGCCTACGCACTTGCCGATATATTGTATAATTAACAAAGATACGCTAATAAAGCCTAAAATCTTATATGCCTCCAGAAAGACCGATATATGAACATTATTATAATTGCACCAAATGAAATATATCATGTTCGAGAACAAAGATATATCAATTTTAAATTAAGTTTCGACTCTCTCTCGGGTGAGAGAGATGGGGCGACTCTCGCCCCATCTATTGGAGATTCTGTGCACTAAATACCCAAAGCTACTCAAACCCTCCTAGCATTATTTAAGTAATGAAGTAATATGGTATATTTACTCACTATAATGTGGGTGCTGAATGCAGAACATGAGAAAACATATATTTACTCCAAACTAATATAATTTCATTATGAAATAAGTAGCATCAAAGGAAGTCGATGGTCCAAGCAGCAATGTTGTGGAGCGACTTATCCAAGATATATCGTTGTTTGGAAAGTGTTTGTTGGCATATCCAGTTGTCGCACTTCTCTGCTCAAATTATCACAAATTTAAATTATAATGTTAACAAGTAGAATACGTATTTTTAATAAAATCTAACATAACTAGCCAGAAAACATTTAACATTAATTAAAAAATATATGTTTGGAAGTTAAATCGACTTCATAGGACAATGGTTTTGTTATATATACTCGTTATTCGTTGACATGCGTTCGCTACTTAAACTACCATGTACTGTACTTATGTAAAATCTCCCATGTCTCTTCGCTCATCTCACCGAACCCTACAGGCTCTGTGATATATTGTTTAATTAATTGAGATTCACAAATAAAGTTAATAATTGTATATGTTATCAAAAAGGCAGAGCTTAGTTTAGTTCATTTATTATGCACTCCATACCCTTCCTATGGACGATAGTGGAGTGTTACAGAGGCACATAATGGGCTCAGGGAATGAGCCCCACAATTTATATAGCCAAGCAAGTTATAATCTTGATAAGCTAGTTACAAAAGTCAATGCACATTGTCACATCAACAATGGGCTCGAGTCCGACCACAAGTACAGTTTATAATTTAAGCAACTGACATATATGGAGGGCTAGTGTCACAATTGATATGTTTATCCTACACATAACCCCCTCTCCCCCATCCAATGGGCAGCGGTGGATAGGTTACAATCAAGTCGTTTTTTGCGTTTTATTCAGAGATTAGATCTTATTGGGTGAGGAAAGATATTCATATTTTAAAGAAGGCTTCTTGGCTGATGCTCTCCATTGATGGAAAATATACAACCTTTTGAAAATCAATGTTAGTTTGATCTAGATATTGTAATTAACGAAAGTATTTATGTCATCTGAAAGGTAGAAATATAGGCTACATTTAAAATCCTTTGTCATAAATATAACTGAAGTGAAAACGAAGATATATGCGTTTTGATAGTTACTTGATGGCTTGCTCTGAGAGTGTGAAGCCCTGCACACCAGCCAATAAATTGTTAGTTTAGTTCATTTATTATGCACCCCATACCCATCTTGTGGGCGGTAGCGGAAAGGGTTACAGAGGCACATAATGGGCTCAGGGACTGAACCCCACAATTCATTTAGCTAAGCAAGTTACAATCTTGATGAGCTAGTTACAAAATTCAATATAAGTCATCACATCAACAATGGGTTCGAGATCGACCTCAAGTACAGGTTCTAAATTAAGCAACTGACATATGTGGAGAGCTAGTGTCAAAATTTATATGTTTGTCCTGCACACCGCCCCCCATCCAGTGGGCAGCGGTGGATAGGTTACAATCACTTAGTTACTACCTACAGTTAGCAAACTGGGGATATTTGGCTAAAATTTCTGGTAGCAGATCATTTTGAATGAAATATTGACACATCGCTGGAACATTGGTTATAGAATTGTCTCTAAATTCACGTATCTTTTCGCACTCCATCACATAGTGACGGAGGGTGTGCGAATAATTTTGTTGACACAGTTTACATTTGGTCAGGTCTACATCAGCAGATAATGAGAATTCCCAGAGATACTTGTAACCGAGTCTAAGCCGAGCAGTAGTAACATCTAGAAGTCTGCTGATTTTATTGGATGATCCATAGATGTGTGGCTCCTCTTGTATAATTAGTTTCCATATATTTTAATTAATCTTAAAAATCTATATGTCAGAAGAAAGGAAGATGTAGCCGTTAATGTGACAACATTTAAAAATATATATATCTTAAGTTAAATAAATAATACCACCTTATTGCCGGTGTCCGGACACATGAAAATTACCTAGGTATCAGTATCCAGCCAGGCGGGGATCACAGGCTGCACAATACTGATAAATTTATGTAATGCACTACTTGTGGTCGATCTCGAACCCATTTATGATGTGACGACTTATAGTGAATTTTGTAACTAGCTCATTAAGATTGTAACTTGCTTAGCTAAATGAATTGTGGGGTTCGGTCCATTCATTTTCTTTCTTTATTATGCACCCCATAATACACATCCCGTGGGCGGTGGTGTAAAGGATTACAGAGGCACATAATCGGTTCAGGAACTGAACCCTCTAGTTCGTTTAGCTAAGCAAATAACAATCTTTTGACGCTAGTTACAAAATTATTAATGTACACATACTTATGCATACATGTACATATTCATACGTATACATATATACATACACATACATATTTAATCACCACCACAAATACACACATCAGTAATCTTTTGTGTCACAAGTGATTCAACAAGAGGCTCACAACAGTCACTATACAAGGCACTTTACATCTATGGTGAGTCACACAGTTACTAGTCTTGCTCCACACCCACCCAACTGGGCGGCAGCTTTACAGTCATGTGCTCCACACCCACCCAACTGGGCGGCAGCTTTACAGTCATGTGCTCCACACCCACCCAACTGGGCGGCAGCTTTACAGTCATGTGCTCCACACCCACCCAACTGGGCGGCAGCTTTACAGTCATGTGCTCCACACCCACCCAACTGGGCGGCAGCTTTACAGTCATGTGCTCCACACCCACCCAACTGGGCGGCTGCTTTACAGTCATGTGCTCCACACCCACCCAACTGGGCGGCAGCTTTACAGTCATGTGCTCCACACCCACCCAACTGGGCGGCAGCTTTACAGTCATGTGCTCCACACCCACCCAACTGGGCGGCAGCTTTACAGTCATGTGCTCCACACTCTCCCAACTGGGCGGCAGCTTTACAGTCATGTGCTCCACACCCACCCAACTGGGCGGCAGCTTTACAGTCATGTGCTCCACACCCACCCAACTGGGCGGCAGCTTTACAGTCATGTGTATGCATTACCTACAGTAAGCAAATTTTGGATACTTCGCTAAGATTTCGAGCAGCACATCATTATGAATGAAGTACTTACACATTTCATGGACACTATTGATGTTATCTTTAAATTCCGCGATTTTTCACATTCCATTATATAATGACGCAAAGTATGCGAATAGTTCTGCTGACAGAGTTTACATTTAGTCAAATCTAGATCATCAGATGTTACAAACTTCCAGAGGTACTTGTAGCTGAGCCTAAACCTAGCAGTGGTAACATCTAGAAGTCTGCTAACATTATTGGATGACCCATAGACGAGCGATTCATCAAAGTTTATACAATATTGTGAAATTGACAGTCAGTGTAGTAACATAAATTGGTAAATCATAAATACTGTAAGTTAAGAATCGGATGCATGTGTGTGTGTTGGGGGGGGGCGGGGGTTATACCCTTGGTAAGCGAGAGTGGAAAGTAACCTTAGACGTACTGCGGTCAATGTGTGGGGGGGGGGGAGGGAGGGTGGGAGAGTCAAATCCACCCTCCAACATCTGGACATAGTACCACCAGCCTCCACAACACTCCATCAGCCTCCAGCTGATGCTTGTAGATGCCTCATCTAACCTCACTTATGTCACACATTAACCTACAGTTCCTGTGATATTTCAACTCCTCATCACAGTGGCGTTTCACCAATATAAACTGTATTGGATTTTGTCCCGAAATAGCTATATGCTGGCTGGACGTGTATGTATGTATGTATGTATGTATGTATGTATGTATGTATGAATGTATGTATGTATGTATGTATGTATGTATGTATGTATGTATGTATGTATGTATGTATGTATGTATGTATGTATGTATGCATGTATGAATGGATAGATGGATGGATGGATGTATGTACGCATGCATGCATGTATGTATGCATGTATGTATGTATGTATGTATGTATGTATGTATGTATGTATGTATGTATGTATGTATGTATGTATGTATGTATGTATGTATGTATGTATGTATGCATGCATGCATGCATGCATGCATGTATGTATGTATGTATGTATGTATGTATGTATGTATGTATGTATGTATGTATGTATGCATGTATGAATGGATAGATGGATGGATGTATGTATGTACGCATGCATGTATGTATGTATGTATGTATGTATGTATGTATGTATGTATGTATGTATGTATGTATGTATGTATGTATGTATGTATGTATGTATGCATGTATGTATGTATGTATGGATAGATGGATGGATGTATGTATGTACGCATGCATGTATGTATGTATGTATGTAATGTATGTATGTATGTATTTATATGCGCATGTATATATGCATGTATGTATGTATGTATGTGTGTATGTATGTATGTATGCATGTATGTATGTATGTATGTATGTATGTATGTATGTATGCATGCATGTATGCATGTATGTATGTATGTATGTATGTATGTATGTATGTATGTATGTATGTATGTATGTATGTATGTATGTATGTATGTATGTATGTATGTATGTATGTGTGCATGCATGTATGCATGTATGTATGTATGTATGTATGTATGTATGTATGTATGTATGTATGTATGTATGTATGTATGAATGGATGTACGCATGCATGCATGTATGTATGTATGTATGTATGTATGTATGTATGTATGTATGTATGTATGTATGTATGTATGTATGTATGTATGTATGTATGTATGTATGTATTCCCAATCACGTTAAAGACTCCCCCTCTATCATCCAGTTTAAGAGAAAAACAACTATGTACTAAATAATCGACTCCTTGTAACTTTAATTATGCTGACCTTCCTATCTGTATTCAGACTGAGCCTACCATCATTAAAGGTGATTATAACGCTAGACATAGGAATATTGGTAATTCGCAGTTCAGTAATCGTAACGGCAACTAGTGTCACTATTAGGTAGTCACGATGATGCACAGATTGTGGGTGACCTTGAACCGACGCATATCTACGGAAGTATTCCTGATCTATGTCTCGGTTTCAACGTCTCCCACACCGTGTGCGCCTCGTCAATAGTGCCAGTTATGGCGTCTGATCATCTGGCCATATTAGCCACTGTAAGCATTGGCAGCTCTATCCTCCCTGGTGGAGTGTTCATGCGGAAGAGGCTGGCTGTACCCATCGATCAACGAGACAATCTTGTTGCCCATGTGTCAGAATGGTGCAGTCATCTGAGCCTTCATCAGTTGAAGATTTTAACAATGAGCTCACAGGTACTATCAACCAGTTTATAGAATCACTTGATCCATCGTCCAGGCCACGTAACCCAAATTACACTGGTCATAGCACTTATGTTTATTATAATGATTCTAAATTGCAGACACTAAAACGCACTGCCAGAATAATTGGACTAGCTTGTAGAAGGACCCGCACTGCTGAAATGCTTCGGCTCTTTCAAGCGGCTCTGGCTAAGGCCAGGGAACATATGGTGGAGCTGAGGCAGACAGACTGGGAAACTTTTGTCCGTGGTCTCAATTCTCACACGCCACTAAGTCGGGCATGGAAGGATATCAACAAGATCAAAGGGAAAAATGCTGCAGAGATCTCGTACCCTAATCCTCTGCAATCCTTAATCCTTATTTCACGTAAATTCGTTAATAAACACAAATGTTTTATAAGTCTTAAGCAAGATAGAAATAAGAGCTTCATTTTAAATACATTACAATAGACATATTTATAGCTCAAGTGAAGATACATATGTTTTTATAGTAGCGCTCAGTAGCTTGTCGGGCATGGAGTGCAGACGCCTACGCACTTGCCGATATATTGTATAATTAACAAAGATACGCTAATAAAGCCTAAAATCTTATATGCCTCCAGAAAGACCGATATATGAACATTATTATAATTGCACCAAATGAAATATATCATGTTCGAGAACAAAGATATATCAATTTTAAATTAAGTTTCGACTCTCTCTCGGGTGAGAGAGATGGGGCGACTCTCGCCCCATCTATTGGAGATTCTGTGCACTAAATACCCAAAGCTACTCAAACCCTCCTAGCATTATTTAAGTAATGAAGTAATATGGTATATTTACTCACTATAATGTGGGTGCTGAATGCAGAACATGAGAAAACATATATTTACTCCAAACTAATATAATTTCATTATGAAATAAGTAGCATCAAAGGAAGTCGATGGTCCAAGCAGCAATGTTGTGGAGCGACTTATCCAAGATATATCGTTGTTTGGAAAGTGTTTGTTGGCATATCCAGTTGTCGCACTTCTCTGCTCAAATTATCACAAATTTAAATTATAATTTAACAAGTAGAATACGTATTTTTAATAAAATCTAACATAACTAGCCAGAAAACATTTAACATTAATTAAAAAATATATGTTTGGAAGTTAAATCGACTTCATAGGACAATGGTTTTGTTATATATACTCGTTATTCGTTGACATGCGTTCGCTACTTAAACTACCATGTACTGTACTTATGTAAAATCTCCCATGTCTCTTCGCTCATCTCACCGAACCCTACAGGCTCTGTGATATATTGTTTAATTAATTGAGATTCACAAATAAAGCTAATAATTGTATATGTTATCAAAAAGGCAGAGCTTAGTTTAGTTCATTTATTATGCACTCCATACCCATCCTATGGACGATAGTGGAGTGTTACAGAGGCACATAATGGGCTCAGGGAATGAGCCCCACAATTTATATAGCCAAGCAAGTTATAATCTTGATAAGCTAGTTACAAAAGTCAATGCACATTGTCACATCAACAATGGGCTCGAGTCCGACCACAAGTACAGTTTATAATTTAAGCAACTGACATATATGGAGGGCTAGTGTCACAATTGATATGTTTATCCTACACATAACCCCCTCTCCCCCATCCAATGGGCAGCGGTGGATAGGTTACAATCAAGTCGTTTTTTGCGTTTTATTCAGAGATTAGATCTTATTGGGTGAGGAAAGATATTCATATTTTAAAGAAGGCTTCTTGGCTGATGCTCTCCATTGATGGAAAATATACAACCTTTTGAAAATCAATGTTAGTTTGATCTAGATATTGTAATTAACGAAAGTATTTATGTCATCTGAAAGGTAGAAATATAGGCTACATTTAAAATCCTTTGTCATAAATATAACTGAAGTGAAAACGAAGATATATGCGTTTTGATAGTTACTTGATGGCTTGCTCTGAGAGTGTGAAGCCCTGCACACCAGCCAATAAATTGTATAATTAGTTTCCATATATTTTAATTAATCTTAAAAATCTATATGTCAGAAGAAAGGAAGATGTAGCCGTTAATGTGACAACATTTAAAAATATATATATCTTAAGTTAAATAAATAATACCACCTTATTGCCGGTGTCCGGACACATGAAAATTACCTAGGTATCAGTATCCAGCCAGGCGGGGATCACAGGCTGCACAATACTGATAAATTTATGTAATGCACTACTTGTGGTCGATCTCGAACCCATTTATGATGTGACGACTTATAGTGAATTTTGTAACTAGCTCATTAAGATTGTAACTTGCTTAGCTAAATGAATTGTGGGGTTCGGTCCATTCATTTTCTTTCTTTATTATGCACCCCATAATACACATCCCGTGGGCGGTGGTGTAAAGGATTACAGAGGCACATAATCGGTTCAGGAACTGAATCCTCTAGTTCGTTTAGCTAAGCAAATAACAATCTTTTGACGCTAGTTACAAAATTATTAATGTACACATACTTATGCATAGATGTACATATTCATACGTATACATATATACATACACATACATATTTAATCACCACCACAAATACACACATCAGTAATCTTTTGTGTCACAAGTGATTCAACAAGAGGCTCACAACAGTCACTATACAAGGCACTTTACATCTATGGTGAGTCACACAGTTACTAGTCTTGCTCCACACCCACCCAACTGGGCGGCAGCTTTACAGTCATGTGCTCCACACCCACCCAACTGGGCGGCAGCTTTACAGTCATGTGCTCCACACCCACCCAACTGGGCGGCAGCTTTACAGTCATGTGCTCCACACCCACCCAACTGGGCGGCAGCTTTACAGTCATGTGCTCCACACCCACCCAACTGGGCGGCTGCTTTACAGTCATGTGCTCCACACCCACCCAACTGGGCGGCAGCTTTACAGTCATGTGCTCCACACCCACCCAACTGGGCGGCAGCTTTACAGTCATGTGCTCCACACCCACCCAACTGGGCGGCAGCTTTACAGTCATGTGCTCCACACTCTCCCAACTGGGCGGCAGCTTTACAGTCATGTGCTCCACACCCACCCAACTGGGCGGCAGCTTTACAGTCATGTGCTCCACACCCACCCAACTGGGCGGCAGCTTTACAGTCATGTGTATGCATTACCTACAGTAAGCAAATTTTGGATACTTCGCTAAGATTTCGAGCAGCACATCATTATGAATGAAGTACTTACACATTTCATGGACACTATTGATGTTGTTATCTTTAAATTCCGCGATTTTTCACATTCCATTATATAATGACGCAAAGTATGCGAATAGTTCTGCTGACAGAGTTTACATTTAGTCAAATCTAGATCATCAGATGTTACAAACTTCCAGAGGTACTTGTAGCTGAGCCTAAACCTAGCAGTGGTAACATCTAGAAGTCTGCTAGCATTATTGGATGACCCATAGACGAGCGATTCATCAAAGTTTATACAATATTGTGAAATTGACAGTCAGTGTAGTAACATAAATTGGTAAATCATAAATATTGTAAGTTAAGAATCTGATGCATGTGTGTGTGTTGGGGGGGGGGGGCGGGGGTTATACCCTTGGTAAGCGAGAGTGGAAAGTAACCTTAGACGTACTGCGGTCAATGTGTGTGGGGGGGGGGGGGGAGGGGGGAGGGAGGGTGGGAGAGTCAAATCCACCCTCCAACATCTGGACATAGTACCACCAGCCTCCACAACACTCCATCAGCCTCCAGCTGATGCTTGTAGATGCCTCATCTAACCTCACTTATGTCACACATTAACCTACAGTTCCTGTGATATTTCAACTCCTCATCACAGTGGCGTTTCACCAATATAAACTGTATTGGATTTTGTCCCGAAATAGCTATATTCAGATGTTTATTCAGGTAAGGTATATACATACAAGTGATGTTACATTAATGGATTGATATATAGATAGAGCTAGTACATACAATGCCTAAAGCCACTATTACGCAATGCGTTTCGGGCAAGAAAAACATTAATATCTAGAACTTAATACTAATTGAGCATAAAGATTAAAAGGTGTTGAGAACAAATACAAATAAAGATAAAAAAAAAGGGGGAACATGACTGAAAAAGCAGCACAAATACAATAGGTTGACAAACAGTGTTGATTAAAAAAAAAAGAAAATAACAGACATGGGTTGACAATAGAGGAGTGAGGTAGATTACAGGGAATTTATTAGGTAGTGTTTAGTTTTTATCTTAAACTGGTTGAGAGAGGTACAGTCTTTAACATGGTTGGGAAGGTCATTCCACATTCTGGGCCCCTTGATTTGCAGAGCATTTCTAGTTTGATTAAGACGTACTCTAGGAATATCAAAACTGTATTTATTTCTGGTGTGGTGCTCATGGGTTCTGTTACAACCTTCTATGAAGCTTTTAAGATCAGGATTGGCATTATGGTTTAGCGTTTTATATATGTATAATACACATGAGAGAATGTGCAGTGACTTAATATCTAACATATTAAGAGATTTGAGTAGGGGTACCGAGTGATGTCTGGGGCCAGAGTTGGATATTGTTCTAATAGCGGCTTTGTGTTGGGTAATTAGAGGACGTAAGTGATTTTGGGTAGTAGAACCCCAAGCACAAATACCATAGTTGAGATAAGGATAGATAAGGGAGTAATAGAGAGTCACCAGGGCAGGGCGTGGTACATAATATCTGATCTTAGAAAGAATGCCCACAGTTTTTGAGACTTTTTTTGATATATTTAGAATGTGTCCCTGGAAATTCAGCTTGTGGTCAATGAGAATGCCAAGGAATTTGCAATCTAATTTGTTACAAATTTGGGTATTGTTTATTTTGAGATTTATAAGACTAGAGGATTTATTGCCAAACAGAATATAGAAGGTTTTGTCAATGTTAAGGGTGAGTTTGTTGGCAGTTAGCCAAAGATGGACTTTATTTAGCTCAGTATTTACTGTGGCATTTAGAGCAAGAGGGTCAGGACTGGAGTAAATGAAGGTTGTGTCGTCAGCAAATAGAATTGGTTTGAGGTGTTGGGAGGCATTTGGAAGGTCATTAATGTAGATGAGAAAGAGGAGAGGGCCAAGTATGCTGCCCTGAGGAACACCAATGTTGATGGGTAGGGTGGGAGAAATTGTATTATTCACAGAAACATATTGGAGCCTGTCAGTAAGGTAGGACTCGAGGTATTGTAGGGAGTGTCCTCTGACTCCATAATGATGTAATTTAAGAAGAAGGTTATGGTGGTTGACAGTATCAAAAGCTTTACGCAGGTCCACAAATAACCCAACAGGGAACTCCTTTTTATCAAGAGCTGTATGAATCGAGTTAAGCATACTAATTAGTGCATCGTTAGTGCTTTTTTTGGGTCTGAAGCCATATTGGCAAGGGCTAAGTATATTGAGTTTGGCTAGATATGAGTAAAGCTGCTTGTATATAAGTTTTTCAAAAATTTTTGACAAGTTTGGCAGGATTGATATAGGTCTGTAGTTGTTAACATCTGTGGGGTCACCACATTTGTGGACAGGCGTTACTCTCGCTTTTTTTAAAATATCTGGAAAGGTTTGGAGTTCAAGTGACTTGTTGAAGAGCAAAGCAATAGCAGGGGCTAAAGATCTGGAGGCTTTTTTGTAAATTAAAGTTGGTATCTCCTCAAGGGCACCAGACTTGGTTTTAAGGGAAAGGATTATCTCATTGACGTCAGTGGAGTTAATAGGCTTTAGGTACAGAGACTGTGGATAGTTACCTGTAAGATAGTCCTTAATGTCAGTACTGGAAGATGGAATATCATTTGCAAGGGATGAACCAATGGAAGAGAAGAACCTATTGAACTCAATAGCAGAATCAGAGGCTGAAAGCTGACCATCGTTATTAGACAGGAGAGTCGGTTTGTTATTTAAAGATTTCTTTGATCCCAATATTTGTGAAATTGTGCTCCAAGTTTGTTTAATGTTGCTCTTTATTTGAGTAAATTTATCTTCGTAGTATTTAGTTTTGGCTCGTCTAATTATCTTAGATAGCAATAATGAGTAATTCTTTGAGAATTCTTTGGAGACAATTCCTAACCTATACTTCTTCTCAAGGTCGTGTTTTTTGTTAATGGATTTCAGTATTCCCTTTGTAAGCCAAGGATTGTTAAGCCTTTTGCTTGTGACTTGTTTTGTAAGCCTAGGACAGTGGGTGTTATAAAGGCTAAGAGTTGTTTGTAGAAAAGATTGCACTGCTAGGTTGATGTCCCCTATGTTACCTAACTCAGACTCCCAGTTGACATTATCAGCAGCAGTTATAAAATTGTTTATAGCAGTTTCATTGTGCAGCCTAAAGCTTAACTCCCTTGTTTCTAGAGGTGGTTTGCTAATGTTAGTTAAGAGAAATGTGGGGTAGTGGTCTGTAGTGCTATCGGTGATTATACCTGAAGTAAGCGGAGAGGTTATGTTGGTCCAGATGTGATCTAGAGTCGTGGCAGTGCTATCAGTGATTCTAGTAGGTCTAGTGATTAAGGGTATGAGGAGGCAGGAATTCATACAGTTGAGGAAGCTAACAGCAGTAGGGTGTTCTGGCTCGCAGAGGTCAATATTAAAGTCCCCTGCGATAATTAGGTGGTTTTTGTTCAGTCTGTTATCAAGTATTAGATTTCTAAGGTTTGAGTTGAATACAGACACATCAGTGTTGGGAATTCTATAGACTGCACCCACAGACAGGACAGACTCGGCACCCTTGACTCTGAAGCTGGCGAAGATATACTCCCCATAGCAGTCTCTAGTTCTAATTTCTTTTAAGCATGTTAGTTCTTGGTGGTAGTAAAGAGCAGTGCCACCACCTCTCTGAAGTTGACGACAGTTGTGAATTGCTGAGTAGTTAGGCATGTTAAAGAGTTGAGTAGTATCCTCTTTCAACCATGTTTCAGTAAGTATAATAAAAGAGAATTTGTTGCCAATAGTTTCAATCAAGGCACTAACATCATCGAAGTGTTTACCTAGGGATCTAACGTTCAAATTGATTACAGAGATATTGTGATTATGAGTTAATACATTGTTTACATCATGTGCTGCAAAATATCTGCAATTTAGATCATTAAAGTGATTATTGTCATAGATAGTGGATAATAGGTTAAGTTCTGGGTCTATACTTGACTGCATAAAAAAAGCTGATTGTAGAATCAGAAATAAGTAGAAATAAGCTATAAAATAGGGAAAAATATATACACAATACTGTACAAAACAAACACAAAAGGGGCTTACAGGGGTACAATGGAGTAAGGGAGTATGGCTAGGCTAGGCAACCAAGGCAATTAATGAGATTAAAGAAAAAACATGTAAACATGGACTATACAAAACACAAGATATGGAAATACAAAACAAAAAATATAAGCAAGACTAAGCAATACAAAAAAAAAACAAATTGAGCAAAAATGAGGTAGATTGCTTATGAGTACTCACAGGTACACTGTAAGTAACAATTTGCAATTTGAGATGCAGGCAAAGCCAGGGGTACAATGGAGTAAGGGAGCATGGCAAGGCTAGGCAACCTAGGTAATAAATGAAATCAAAGAAAAGTTGAATAATAAACATAGGCAAATTTAAGCTAATGATTAATAACTATAGATAGTTCAGTAATGACTGTATAATTAAAAAGACCTGAAGAACTACTTAATAACTCAATTAAATAATTTCGGTAAATGACTAGGTAAGAGTAAGTTAAAAATTAAGTCAGAAAATGAACCAAGGAGACTTAGGATACCTAGCCCCACTAGTTGACAGGGGGGTTAATTAAGTTAATTCATTGGGAGAGATAAGGTGAGACAAACCACATTGGGAGAGGAAAGTGTTGAGGTTTTCTTCTCTAGTAATAGTAAACATTTTGCCCTCTGCGGTTTTTCTCACCTTTATCAGACCATCTCTAACGAAGCACTGATGAATAGCATCTGGGTTTTGTTGCCGGATTTGACGCAGGCGGTAGAGGATTTGCTGTCTGTTCCTGGTCAAGCACTCGTTGATGTATAATCCCTTCCGTTGGGATGCAGCTGTCCGGACTAGATTGGATTTCGTGACTGGGAAGACAGCTTCAGGCGAATTTTCCGTTGATTTAGACCTGATGGATTCTTTTTGCCTACTCTGTAGGCAGCAATAACGTCAGTTTTGTTTAGACTGAGCTGCAATTTGTTTTTTAAGAGATCCTGAGCTATTTCGAAACAATTTTCACCTTCATGTTCCACAGGTATATCTTGGGACGACACGATAACAGAGTCTAGCAGCTTTTGCTGGTCTTGTTCCTCCTGGGAGACGGAACGTTGAGCTGAAAATGTACTGATACATGCAGTCATTTTGCTGAGAGCTTCCTCCTGTTTTTTTAAGGCTTCATCAGTTTTCCGAAGGTTGTTTTCCTCTTGGAGATCATTTCCTCATGGAGATCATATGCTGGCTGGACGTGTATGTATGTATGTATGTATGTATGTATGTATGTATGTATGTATGTATGTATGTATGTATGTATGTATGTATGTATGTATGTATGTATGTATGTATGTATGTATGTATGTATGTATGCATGTATGAATGGATAGATGGATGGATGGATGTATGTACGCATGCATGCATGTATGTATGCATGTATGTATGTATGTATGTATGTATGTATGTATGTATGTATGTATGTATGTATGTATGTATGTATGTATGTATGTATGTATGTATGCATGCATGCATGCATGCATGTATGTATGTATGTATGTATGTATGTATGTATGTATGTATGTATGTATGTATGTATGTATGTATGTATGTATGCATGTATGAATGGATAGATGGATGGATGTATGTATGTACGCATGCATGTATGTATGTATGTATGTATGTATGTATGTATGTATGTATGTATGTATGTATGTATGTATGTATGTATGTATGTATGTATGTATGTATGTATGTATGTATGTATGTATGCATGTATGTATGTATGTATGGATAGATGGATGGATGTATGTATGTACGCATGCATGTATGTATGTATGTATGTAATGTATGTATGTATGTATTTATATGCGCATGTATATATGCATGTATGTATGTATGTATGTATGTATGTATGTATGTATGTATGTATGTATGTATGTATGTATGTATGTATGTATGTATGTATGTATGCATGCATGTATGCATGTATGTATGTATGTATGTATGTATGTATATATGTATGTATGTATGTATGTATGTATGTATGTATGTATGTATGTATGTATGTATGTATGTATGTATGTATGTATGTATGTATGTATGTATGTATGTGTGCATGCATGTATGCATGTATGTATGTATGTATGTATGTATGTATGTATGTATGTATGTATGTATGTATGTATGTATGTATGTATGTATGTATGTATGTATGTATGTATGTATGTATGTATGAATGGATGTACGCATGCATGTATGTATGTATGTATGTATGTATGTATGTATGTATGTATGTATGTATGTATGTATGTATGTATGTATGTATGTATGTATGTATGTATGTATTCCCAATCACGTTAAAGACTCCCCCTCTATCATCCAGTTTAAGAGAAAAACAACTATGTACTAAATAATCGACTCCTTGTAACTTTAATTATGCTGACCTTCCTATCTGTATTCAGACTGAGCCTACCATCATTAAAGGTGATTATAACGCTAGACATAGGAATATTGGTAATTCGCAGTTCAGTAATCGTAACGGCAACTAGTGTCACTATTAGGTAGTCACGATGATGCACAGATTGTGGGTGACCTTGAACCGACGCATATCTACGGAAGTATTCCTGATCTATGTCTCGGTTTCAACGTCTCCCACACCGTGTGCGCCTCGTCAATAGTGCCAGTTATGGCGTCTGATCATCTGGCCATATTAGCCACTGTAAGCATTGGCAGCTCTATCCTCCCTGGTGGAGTGTTCATGCGGAAGAGGCTGGCTGTACCCATCGATCAACGAGACAATCTTGTTGCCCATGTGTCAGAATGGTGCAGTCATCTGAGCCTTCATCAGTTGAAGATTTTAACAATGAGCTCACAGGTACTATCAACCAGTTTATAGAATCACTTGATCCATCGTCCAGGCCACGTAACCCAAATTACACTGGTCATAGCACTTATGTTTATTATAATGATTCTAAATTGCAGACACTAAAACGCACTGCCAGAATAATTGGACTAGCTTGTAGAAGGACCCGCACTGGTGAAATGCTTCGGCTCTTTCAAGCGGCTCTGGCTAAGGCCAGGGAACATATGGTGGAGCTGAGGCAGACAGACTGGGAAACTTTTGTCCGTGGTCTCAATTCTCACACGCCACTAAGTCGGGCATGGAAGGATATCAACAAGATCAAAGGGAAAAATGCTGCAGAGATCTCGTACCCTAATCCTCTGCACAGAGCAAATGAGCTTGTTGGTGCTTGGGCCACGACTTCCAGCTTTGACAGTCTTCCTCTACCCTCGCAGAATGAATTAAATGATAGATATACTGATAGGGCAAGGCTCCTTGACTTCATGCTTCATCAAGAGGATGACTGTGACATGCTTTTACTGAATACGAACTAGATTCTGCTCTACATAAAGGCAAAGCTACATCACCCGGGGAGGATGGAGTTACTGACGGCATACTGCATATGCTTCTGCTAGTTCCAGGGAATACCTTTCTTCAATTGTATAATATGAGCTATGTAACTGAGGAGCTTCCTAAGTCATGGACCAACAGTGTTATTATTCCCATTCCTAAACCTCACCAGCCGAGTGCTTTTCGCCCAATCTCCCTCACTAGTTGTCTCTATAAGTGTCTTGAGAGGATAGTTCTCAACCGTCTCCTTTACAAAATTATTAATATGTTGTCTCCCCAGATATATGGCTTTATGCATGGAAAGAGTGTACATCACTGTATTACCACATTCCTCACCCTGCATACTGATAGGTCATACACCACTTTCCTAGATCTTAAGTCAGCCTTTGACATTGCTAACCCACACGTCATTCTGAGAGAACTTGCTAAAATAAATGTTGGAGGATGGCTTCTACGGTGGATAAGAGGCTATCTATCCAACAGGAAGTCATCTGTACTGTTCCATGGGCATAGGAGTGTAACGAGATTTTTTGAACTTGGCACTCCACAGGGAGGTGTCCTCAGTCCTACTCTGTTCAATGTGTTAATCAGTGCACTTTTAAACTTTGTAACTAGAAGGTCCAGCGAACACATCATTAGCTATGTGGATGATATACTGATCCACACCAATGGGTATACCAACACCCAAAATGTTCTGAACTCTGTATTGTCCACATGTCAGGAACTATGCTTAGTCATCTCAGTAGAGAAAACAAAGATCCTGAACCGACACCCACCCAGACGGGGTGGGGCCGATCGCAAAATGCAGTTGGATGATGGCTCTCTGCTCGACTAGTTACCAGATACAAATACCTTGGTCTTGAGGTTCTACTGTACCGCAATGTTTAGCCAGACTGGGTCGCCAATGTAGAGAGAGGCTCCGTGCTCTCAAGGCTGTGGCAGGCAAACACAACTGTACTGTACAGTGTTATATATTTATTTAAATTTGAACAATTTTTAACATTAAAGGATACCTGGTTGATGGGGTTCTGGGAGTTCTTCTACTCCCCAAGCCCGGCCCGCTACTCCCCAAGCCCGGCCCGAGGCCAGGCTTGACTTGTGAGAGTTTGGTCCACTAGGCTGTTGCTTGGAGCGGCCCGCAGGCCCACATACCCACCACAGCCCGGTTGGTCCGGCACTCCTTGGAGGAATAAATCTAGTTTCCTCTTGAAAATGTCCCCGGTTGTTCCGGCAATATTTCTTATGCTTGCTGGGAGGACGTTGAACAACCGCGGACCTCTGATGTTTATACAGTGTTCTCTGATTGTGCCTATGGCACCTCTGCTCTTCACTGGTTCTATTCTACATTTTCTTCCATATCGTTCACTCCAGTACGTTGTTATTTTACTGTGTAGATTTGGTACTTGGCCCTCCAGTATCTTCCAGGTGTATATTATTTGATATCTCTCTCGTCTTCTTTCTAGTGAGTACATTTGGAGGGCTTTGAGACGATCCCAATAATTTAGGTGCTTTATTGCGTCTATGCGTGCCGTATATGTTCTCTGTATTCCCTCTATTTCAGCAATCTCTCCTGCTCTGAAGGGGGAAGTGAGTACTGAGCAGTACTCAAGACGGGACAACACAAGTGACTTGAAGAGTACAACCATTGTGATGGGATCCCTGGATTTGAAAGTTCTCGTAATCTATCCTATCATTTTTCTGGCTGTCGCAATATTTGCTTGGTTATGCTCCTTAAACGTTAGGTCGTCAGACATTATTATTCCCAAATCCTTTACATGCTGTTTTCCTACTATGGGTACATTTGATTGTGTTTTGTACTCTGTATTATGTTTAAGGTCCTCATTTTTACCGTACCTGAGTACCTGGAATTTATCACTGTTAAACATCATGTTATTTTCTGATGCCCAGTCGAAAACTTTATTAATATCAGCTTGAAGTTTTTCAATATCCTCAGCCGAGGTAATTTTCATACTGATTTTTGTGTCAAATCCTTTAATTAAATCCTTTAAAAAGGATAAATCCTTTAATTGGTTGAAATTGGTTTTAACATTCGAAATCTAATTTGTTGATGTTAAATAATATAATATGTTGATGTTGATAATATAAGGTTCAAATTTATTAGGATACATACTTTAAAAACTATTTCTATTTGATACCAACAGTATCACGTTAAGAGAAGCGTCTCGCCTTGCTAACCCAAGTATAAAATATATAAAGAAACGGTGCAACTGTACTGGTATTTGCAGTACAAATTTATGTCCCTATTTAAAAAAAAAATAAACTGAACCAATCACTGCCACTCCTCACACCAATGCAACAATAAGGAGAGTGATAACAGTGCTTCACATTCGACAATGTTAAATTATTTAACAAATGACGAGATAATGAACATTGGAACAAATGTACAGCTCTCTGACCTTCATATAAAATCTGCATGTGACCTCATCAAACAAACTGTGCCAAGCCTAGAAGGCCTTCATGACCCAGCGTGGTAGCGGGACCTCTCCTGGCCAGTTACAATTGGTGAATTTATTCAAATTATCCAAGTTGATGGTTGCCACTGGGCCACCGTTTCCAACATTGGAGTAACTGGACAAATTAACATATACGACACCAGGCATAAATTACCATCCAAATCTACTGAAGTTATCTTGTATGCTCTTGCTAATTGCCAGGATGATAAGCTGATATGCAATATAATGAATGTCAGCAGACACAAGGACTCAAGTATGAGTGGGGTATATGCTGTGGCGTTTGCTGCATCACTTGCAAGTGGTGTAGATCCGGTGAACCTCGTATGATATGCAGAATGAGACAACATCTTCAAGAGAACTTTAAAGGAAAGTGTCTCATCTCATTCCCTGCAGCTCAGACACTGAGAAGAAAACGAATCATCCGGTCATGCTCGATGGAAGTGTACTGCATTTGCAGAAAGCTAAATGATTTGAAGCTGATGGTATGCTGTGAACGTTGCAATATTTGGCACCATGGATCATGTGTAGGTGTTACAGAATGTAATGATGATTCTGTGAAAAACTGAAAATGAAAAACTTGATTGTAACCTATCCACCGCTGCCCATTGGATGGGGGAGAGGGGGTTATGTGTAGGATAAAAATATCAATTGTGACACTAGCCCTCCATATATGTCAGTTGCTTAAATTATAAACTGTACTTGTGGTCGGACTCGAGCCCATTGTTGATGTGACAATGTGCATTGACTTTTGTAACTAGCTTATCAAGATTATAACTTGCTTGGCTATATAAATTGTGGGGCTCATTCCCTGAGCCCATTATGTGCCTCTGTAACACTCCACTATCGTCCATAGGAAGGGTATGGAGTGCATAATAAATGAACTAAACTAAGCTCTGCCTTTTTGATAACATATACAATTATTAGCTTTATTTGTGAATCTCAATTAATTAAACAATATATCACAGAGCCTGTAGGGTTCGGTGAGATGAGCGAAGAGACATGGGAGATTTTACATAAGTACAGTACATGGTAGTTTAAGTAGCGAACGCATGTCAACGAATAACGAGTATATATAACAAAACCATAGTCCTATGAAGTCGATTTAACTTCCAAACATATATTTTTTAATTAATGTTAAATGTTTTCTGGCTAGTTATGTTAGATTTTATTAAAAATACGTATTCTACTTGTTAACATTATAATTTAAATTTGTGATAATTTGAGCAGAGAAGTGCGACAACTGGATATGCCAACAAACACTTTCCAAACAACGATATATCTTGGATAAGTCGCTCCACAACATTGCTGCTTGGACCATCGACTTCCTTTGATGCTACTTATTTCATAATGAAATTATATTAGTTTGGAGTAAATATATGTTTTCTCATGTTCTGCATTCAGCACCCACATTATAGTGAGTAAATATACCATATTACTTCATTACTTAAATAATGCTAGGAGGGTTTGAGTAGCTTTGGGTATTTAGTGCACAGAATCTCCAATAGATGGGGCGAGAGTCGCCCCATCTCTCTCACCCGAGAGAGAGTCGAAACTTAATTTAAAATTGATATATCTTTGTTCTCGAACATGATATATTTCATTTGGTGCAATTATAATAATGTTCATATATCGGTCTTTCTGGAGGCATATAAGATTTTAGGCTTTATTAGCGTATCTTTGTTAATTATACAATATATCGGCAAGTGCGTAGGCGTCTGCACTCCATGCCCGACATGCTACTGAGCGCTACTATAAAAACATATGTATCTTCACTTGAGCTATAAATATGTCTATTGTAATGTATTTAAACTGAAGCTCTTATTTCTATCTTGCTTAAGACTTATAAAACATTTGTGTTTATTAACGAATTTACGTGAAATAAACATTGATCTGAGAGAGAGTTGCTCTGTCGTTCAGTCTGTACGGGGTGGGAGCTCCGTAATTTTTAAAATACAATAATCTTCATTAGAAATTTAAATATGTCTATAGTAAAGTGTTTAAAGTGAAGCTTATATGTCTGTCTTTCTTGAGACATATAAAACATATATGTTTACTAACGAATTCACATGAAATAAACATTGTTCTGAGAGAGAGTTGCTCGGTCGATCGATCTGTCCGGGGTAGGAGCTCGGCTATTATAAAAGTACACGTATCTTCGGTTTAAATTTAAATATGCCCATGGTAAGGTATTTAGAATGAAGCTTATATTTCTATCTTTCTTGTGACATATAAAACTTTTACGTTTATTAAGGAATCTGCGTGAAATAGGCATGGTTCTGAGATGAATGCTGCGGTTTTCGAGCTCGACGCGCGGCAATGGACGCCATATACACATCCAGTGGGTGTTATTGGACCCCATACCCATTTTATGGGTGGTTGGAGCCCCATACCCATTCTATGGGTGGTTGGAGCCCCATACCCATCCTGTGGGTTGTAGTGGACGCCATACTCATCCTGTGGGTGGTATTGGACCCCATACCCTTCCTGTGGGTGGATGTGATCCCCATACTCATCCTCTGGGTGGATGTGACCCTCATACCCATCCTGTGGGTGGTATTGCACCCCTTACTCACCTAACAGGTGGTAGTGGACAATATACCGATCCTGTAGTTGGTATAGTAGACACAATACCATCCTGTTTAGAGTAGTTTACCCCATAGACATTCCAATGAACCACCGTTTTCTGTTAGCGTTCCTACAAAACATCCTTTAAAGATTTGTAAAGCACCAACTATGGTATATAATATTGATTGGTGAAGGACTGTTATTCTATGTAATAATTTTTAGTGCTTATTATAATTTACTAAGAACAACTAATATTTCTCAAAACAAAACTACGAACCTTCAATAGGAAGTAGCTGATCTATAATATTCTAAGAGCATGGACAATAGTAGGTAAATTTCACAACCCATGTGGGACCTGAAAAGTACAATTTTCCTTATAATTGAACCAATCACGACTATTCTGCTATCTAGGTTGACGGACGGGTACTGTGAGACGCAAGTTGGTACGTGAGGAAGAGTTTGGGCCTTGGAAAAAAAAGTAACTGGGAATATATCACATATTTACTAATTCATATTCAACATATTGACTTTAAGCATTAAGTCATATATGTGCTGTCTTGTGTGAGAACGGTTTGTATCTGCATTAGGGGATACTCTTTCATTTTATAACAGGGCGCCAATTTCCCTTTATTTACAACTTATAATGTAACTTCCTTCCCTTTACTGGCAGTCGGTCTGGTCGCCACATATATCATTAGACTCCCTGAACCTCAGAGAATCAGTAGGGAGAGCTGATATGACTCTTAAAGCAGGCAAACGAAAGAGATAGGAGAGGGCACCGTAACATACCCCTCCCCTTAAAATAAGAGTCATATCGGTTAGTAAATCCGGGAGAAGGCATCTGCCACCACATTCTCCCTTCCTGTAATGTGCCTGATTTCTAGCCAGTACTCTTGGAACAGTAGGGCCCATCTTGTCAGCCTTTGGTTCGTGTTCTTCATCCTGTGCACGAACGTCAAGGGGTTATGATCGGTGAACACTTGCACCGGTCTAGTACCTCCACCCACATAGATGTCAAAATGCTTCAGTGCCAGGATCAGGGCCAAGGCTTCCTTTTCCACTGTACTATAAGCCCTCTGGTACTTTTCGAATTTCTTCGAGTAGAATGCCACTGGACGGTGGACTCCGTCCTTCTCTTGAGCTAACATGGCTCCAATCCCCACGTCGCTAGCGTCGACGTATAAGATAAAGTCTGACTCAAAGTCAGGCGAAATCAGCACTGGCGCTTCAGTCAACAACTTCTTAGTCTTCTCAAAGGACTCCTGGCATGCTTCCCCCCACTTCCATTCAACGTTCTTAGATAGCAATTCAGTCAGAGGGTGTGCCACTGTCGAGAAGTTATTGCAAAATCCTCTATAGTATCCAACCATCCCTAAATATCGTAACAATTCCTTTCTCGTCCTGGGATTCGGATATTCTTTGATTGCCATCACTTTCTGGTCTACTGGAGTCACTTCCCCTTGACCCACGACGAAACCTAAGTATTCTAATCGGGCCTTTCCGAATTCGCTCTTGGCCAGATTAACGGTCAGGTTCGCTTCTTCCAACCGTTGGAATAACTCCGTCAGTCGATTCATGTGTTGTTTCCAGCTATCGGCGTACACCACTATATCATCTATATACACGGCGCAGCCTTCCATCCCTCTTAGCACTTCGTTCATCATCCTCTGAAAGCAACTTCCGCTGTTCTTCATACCAAACGGAAGCACTTTGTACTGGTACAATCCGTCTGGAGTAGCAAACGCTGAGATCTTTCTCGCACTCGGAGACAAACGGATTTGATAATACCCTTTCAGCAGGTCGACCTTGGTGACAAACCTTGCATTTCCTACTTGGTCGACGCAATCACTTATTCGGGGCATCGGGTGAGAATCTGACACGGTTATGGCATTCACTTTACGATAGTCAGTGCAAAAACGATATGATCCGTCACTCTTCTTGACCAGCACACAGGGCGAGCTCCACTCACCGTTGCTGGGCTCAGCGAGATCATTCGCTAGCAGATATTCCACCTCCTGTCGCATGATCTTCCTCTTCTCAGGACTCACCCGATAAGCACTCTGCTTGATTGGCTTTCCTCCGCACACGTCCACCTCGTGCACCACACTCTTGTGCCGTCGGGGCACATCCGTGAAAAGCGACTTGTTCCTTCTTATCAGGGTCACTAGTTCTCCCCTTTTCTCTTTATCCAGATGACGCAGCCTGTCTTCTAGGTGTGTCAAACTCTCTGTATTCGACAGGCGCGTACCATCGGCACGGGCCCACTTTCTCTCCTCCGCTGGCAACACTTGGTCCATCTCCATACACAGAACCAATTTCCCCTCTCGCGACTGTGTTGCTCCCTTCACTCCCGCACTCTCTTGCTCCTCTGGGAAGTATGGCTTTAAACGATTGATATGACACACCTGTGTCTTGTTAGGGCGATTCGGCTTGCTGATCTTATAATTTACAGGACCCACACGCCGAACAACCGAGTATGGACCACCAAAGCGTGATTCCGTCACTCTACCCCTCCCAGGTAGCAACATCATCACTCTGGCTCCTGCCTCGAACTCCCTTGGGACAGCCTTCTTGTCGTACCAGATCGACATCTTCTCTTGCGCTGTCTTCAAGTGATCAGCAGCCAGCTCCTTCGCCGTTTTCAATCGTTCATGGAATCTTCGCACATACTCTTCCACTGTCACTAATATCTTATCCGCCGTCATCCGCTCCTTCAGCATCAATAACGGGCTCCTTACTTCGTGCCCAAACACTAGCTGGAATGGAGGGAATCCCAGAGACTCAACTATAGCATCTCGGATCGCGAACAGGGCTGGACAGACAGCCTCATCCCATTCCGCTCCCTGTTCAGCACAATACACTCTTAAGATAGTCTTCAGAGTTGAATGGAACCTCTCAATCGCTCCCTGCGATTGAGGTCTATAAGGAGACGATCGTAGTTGGGCTATTCCCCAGCTCGCAATAGCCTGCCTAAACCACCTCGACTGGAAAACACTTCCACAGTCGGACTGGATCTCCTTGGGCACACCTACCCAAGCAAAGAACCGCTGAAGGTGTCCCATGACGCATTTCGATGTCACCTTCCGCACTGGGATCGCCTCTGGAAATCTCGTCGAAGCACACATGATAGTCAATAAGTAATTGTTCCCTTTTCTTGTCTTAGGTAGTGGCCCCACGACGTCGATTATTAGGCGCTCAAACGCCTGGCCAAATGCTGGAACTGGAACTAAAGGTGCTTTCGGGATGGCAGGGATGTTCTTCCCTGCTCTCTGGCACGGGAAACACGTCTTGCAAATTCTTCTTACATCCGCGTCCATGCCCGGCCAATAAAAATGTTCCCGAAGCCTGCCTAAGGTCTTGGTTACTCCCAAGTGACCCGCGGGATCCACTGTGTGTGCAAGCTTTAGCACCGCGCATCTGTACTGAGCTGGCACCACCACCTGATGCCTCACTCTCAGCATATCATCGCCCGCTTCTTCCCTAACCGGCCTCCACTGCCTCATTAGCACTCTCTTCTCCACGAAGAAATGAGTCGGTGACTTGGGTCCAGCGAGACCTCCTTCCGCCTCCCGTACCAACTCAGGAAACTCTTCCTTTTGCAGCTCACCTAGACGGGTGCGGTCAATACCTAAAGGACTGGTGAGAGTAACTTGGACACTCTTATCCGACGCTTCCTCACCTGTCGCTTGTCCTCTGGCCTCCTCTTGGAGCAAATGATCGAGCCCCAGGTCACCCGGCATGTTCTCTTCGGCGTGACTGGATCCGCTCACATCACCTTCATTGACGTCTCGTCCTGACGTCACTGCTCATACCGGAAATGCCACTCTCGCAATTTCCATTTCGCCACTACTGGCGCCCGTCTTGCTGCTCTGTCGATAGGGCTCTACACACTCCTCACCCTTAATCAAATTCGGGAGAACACATTCCCCACAGGAGTCATTCCCTAGGATCACCTGAGCGTCCATCCTCGGCAGTAAAGCACAGACCCCTACCAAGAGAGTCTGACAACCATAGTCTGAATTAAGAGTCACCCTATGGAGGGGCATTCTCACTTGTCCCCCCAACGTCCTTATCAGGGCCTCCCCTGTACTGGAACTTCTATAGTCCTCGGGGAAGAGGGATTCACTAACAAGGGTGAAGTCGGACCCAGTGTCCCTCAGCATCCTCGCTGGCACAGGATCAGCTCCCCTTATCTTCACCGTCCCCTCACACACAAACGGGTGGATCCTCTTCTCCCTCATCACCGGCATATTACCTGAATAATCGTTGGCTTCTCCGCTTTCCATCCTCGCGAAAGCCACGTTTCCACCGTGCCTGGGGCGACTGCACTCCCTTGCAAGGTGTCCTCGTCCCCCACAGTTGTAACACCGACCGCCTCTCCTAGGCGATCCTCTACCAGTCCTCCTGGTAGCACCAATGGTAGAGGTTCCCTTTGTCCTGCTAGGACTCTCTGTCGTCGGTTCCCGGGCAGCAGCACTCGCTCCTGAGCTAGGTCCACTGCTCACAGGTTGGGGCTTCCTCCCCGCGTCCCTTGAGCTCTTGAACTGGGTTACCTCATTGGGTACACTACTCTTGGGAGAGTCCCCACCCATCCTCGCTCCTCCTGAACTCCTAAGGTTCCCTCCCGACCTGGGGTAAGGCGAGTGTCTGGGCGGCCCCTCCCTCCTGAGATGTAGTGCCTCCTCCAGCATGTCGGCTCGGTCCGCTGCAGCCTTCAGGTCCTTAATACCTGCTTCTCTCAACCTTACTCGCAACTCAGGATGGAGCACTGACATAAACTTCTCCATCACTATCAGTCGTTTGATATCATCCACCGACTCCGCTTCCTCCGCCTTCAACCATCGTAGGAATTTCCGTTCCATATCCCTGGCGGTCTCGGCGTAAGTCTTTCCCGACGCTCTTGTATACTCTCTGAACCGCTTCCGGTACATCTCCGGAGTCAGCCGGAATGAGTGGAGCACCGCATTCTTAATCGCGTCGTAACTAGTACACTCCTCTAGGTCCAGCATGTTATAGGCTTTCCGGGCCTCACCAGTCAACCTGCCCTGGACCAGAGCAGCCCAATCATCTTCTGGCCACTCTTTCAGAGTTCCTATCCGTTCAAAGTGTTCGAAGAACGCCTCAGCTTCTTGTGGTTCGAACGTAGGTAAGTCACGTTCCCTTACCTTGAGGTCATCTCGCCGTGCAGGTAGTGAGGGCAGACCACGCTCAACGCGACGCAATTCGACTTCTTTCTTTGCCTTTATCTCCTCCAGTCGCAGTTGTCTCTCTCCTTCTTCCCGCTGCAGCCGAGCTTCTCTCTCACGCTCCTCTCGCTGCAGCCGTGCTTCTCGCTCACGCTCCTCTCGCTGCAGCCGTGCCTCTCGCTCACGCTCCTCTCGCTGCAGCGCAGCCGCACGTTCCTCTCGCTACATTTGCGCTTCTCTCTCCTCTCGTCGCAGCTGGGCTTCCAGTTGCATCTTCATTATTTCCAGTTGCAGGCTCCTCCTACTACAGCTGGACCTTCCACTGCTCCCATGTTCACTGTGAATTCTCTCCACACTGGTAGGCGCTTGGGGTGGCTCTAGTCGGGACGGTTCACCTTGCGACGGCTCTCCTCGGGACGGCTCCTCTTGAGATGGCTCCTCTCCCATCACCTCCTCTCGAGCTGTGAGCTGTGCCATGATCTCTATCCTTCGCTCCGCTACCTTAGTCGTCCTCAACCTGATCCCAAAGTGGTTTGCCACTTGTTGGAGCTGGGCCTTGGTACACTCCTCCAAAATTCTCTCGTTCCTTGTGTCAATAAATTTCTTTACTTTGTCCTCGTCCATCTCTATATCATTGAGCATACACGACAGCACAGACAAGTTAGTAGGCACTAATTTCACCGTTTCAGTCCCTTAGCCGGTTGAGTAACAGTACTACTGAATTCACTGGCCACACTGTATAAGTACCCTGGCAACACTTGTCTTGAAATTTGGGCCACTGTAGCTTGATCCGCGCTTCCTGGCGAAGTTCCCAGTTCTGGGCTACCGGGGTTCGAATCCTGGCAAGGTCGCCAGTTCTCTGTCACGTGGGGGGTGGTGGGCCGGGGCTCTGCTAGCACTCGCCTGCTAGGGGCTCAAAAGGCCGAATACTCAGCCCCTCCGACTCCCGGGATTCACCGGAGTCTCCTTGGTCACACAGGAGAGGACCAATAATGCCCACCTCTGCAGGTCATTGCTTCCACCACAAAAGGGGGTGCCACTGATTCACCTTGGAAGCCCTCCAGTCAAACATGGGGAAACTGCTGTTAACAGTTCCGGCCTAGACCCGTGGAGGAGTGAAGGAAGACTCAGGCTTACCTTATAGCAATAACCACCCTGAGTCCTGCCTGCCAGACAAAAAGGTTGCAGGAACTCCTTTCCCGCCTGTATTCTCTATCTTCTTCTTAACAAGGTCGCCAGCTGGGTTATTATATCTGCGCCCCAGCAATGCAGTTCAGTGGGTGTATTTATATATTGTTTGTAGCCAGAAGATTGCTACTCCCATAGATCTGCTACTAGACTGTTGGCCCAGGGTACTCTCCCAGGAAGGTCTGTGTGGCTTTATCTCTCTCTAGCCACTACGTTAATAGTTGCCACCATTCAGACACCGATACTGATCGGATGGCTAAGGGTACACTTTTATGTAAGTCTGTGCTGTCTCTACCACTCTCCAGGCAATAGGAACTGCTATAGAGAACGTAGTGTTCCCTAGGTGGTACTATGATAACCTTCGTGTATGCTCATAGAGAAATATCATAAATGGAGGCACACTGAAACACAGTGATAAAATGTGTGAATTTACTGATGCAAAGTACATGAACACACACACAATCACAAGTAATACATGAATATGGAAATATGGATAATAAGTCTGGAGATCGTCAGCCTCTTCTTCCACGACCTCCAACACTCCTTCAACTGGGCAGAAAGACAGGAGTCCCACACTCTCACAGGAGGGCCTCTTCACCACGTCGGCGCCTCTTCTTCACTGTCCTGCCATCCATACACACTGTCCCCTCTGACAGTCCTGGACACAAGCTGCCTTGCAGCCTATTCTACTACTAAAGTATTAAAGTCCTGTTGCCACATACATAAGCAAATATTGTGGCCTAACTAGCCTACTCACACAAGGGGTAATGGGAGGGAAAATGATCTACCTTACATTCCTGGCTCACGACGCCTGTCCCTCGATGGTGTGAGGTTCCCACGCTTCCTTGGGTCGATCCTTGACGATCCAGGACGTTCCACAGGTCCTCAGGTGTCGTGGAGCCTTCGCGTTGTCGCAGTTCCAATCCCTGAGATTCAGCTGCCCCAATCCTGGTTCATCGATGGGCGCTGAGCTAATCACTATTTTTCCCACACTCGCCCCTTCCACAAGGCGTTGCTCCTTGTCCTAGGCATGGTGTCGTCCTTCCAAGACCCTCAGTGGATGTGACCCGGTCACAGCTAGGCTTGCCCGCCACACCTTTTCTGACCCTCAACGTCCAGCGTCACCGCCCTGCGTCATCGCCGAATATTTTCCAAGTTTGGCCCTCTTTCGCTCAATAAACTTGGTTCCTTTTGCTTCCCAGAAGTGCGGGGTCTCCAATATATCCGATGGGCTGCAATAGCCAGCACTAATCCACTACGAAAGGCTTGTAGAGCCTCTAATCCTGGAGAGCAGACCGAGGTGCGTCCTGTCGCTTCCAAGGTCGGGTCACTTCTGACGTTGGCGCCGCCCGGGGCACTCGGTGACGTCATGGCGGGCCCTGATTTGTCGCCCGCGACCTAAGTCGGCCAATCCGCGATCGGCTAGTGTCCCTTCCAAAAGGTCATATCTGCATTAGGGGATACTCTTTCATTTTATAACAGGGCGCCAATTTCCCTTTATTTACAACTTATAATGTAACTTCCTTCCCTTTACTGGCAGTCGGTCTGGTCGCCACATATATCATTAGACTCCCTGAACCTCAGAGAATCAGTAGGGAGAGCTGATATGACTCTTAAAGCAGGCAAACGAAAGAGATAGGAGAGGGCACCGTAAAAATAATCACTGGCAAATGAAAAGTTACGTTAAGACAAGTGAGTTACAGTGATAGCAAAATAAAATATGAATGCTGGAATATTGGCTTCGAGCTGGCACCTCCCTTAGTACACGAAAGCCAAGGCTTAGTCTACTAGCAAAAGATGTCAACTGCTTGGAGCACTGAGATATTCTGACGATATTAGCGCACTGCAGCCCAGACATCAACTTGTGGCGGAGGGCGGAGGGCAGGTGCGACGGGACACCAGCCAATCAGCGACAGACAGACAAAGGACGAGCAGTTTGCTGGTTACGGCGGTGGTAGCTAGCAGGTGTGCCGGTGTGCTGGATACGTTTTGCTCTCTGGGCAAAACGTTTGGCGATACTTGCTGGACGTATCTTCTGTATTATCTTTTATATTGACGTACTGATGAAGGGAAGAGCAGGCTCAATCTCTCTTGAAAGAGATTATCGTCACAATATAAATATATATATATATATATAATACATAACATAAGGCTGTGAAGCGGCTGCCCATGCAGCACGAGCATACATCACAAACATTTCTGATGAAAAGGCCCTGCTCAAACTGGACTTTAAGAATGCCTTCAACATGGTAAGAAGAGATGCAGTACTTTGTGCCGTACATCGCCATTTCCAGCCCCTCTACCCGTTCATACTATCGTGCTACAGTGGCGAGTCAAAACTGCTCTTTGGTGAACATGAAATCAGATCATGTGAAGGTGTTCAGCAAGGTGATCCTCTTGCTCCCCTTCTTTTCTGCTTAGTCTTAAAAGAAATCACCGAAAGCTTGTCCAGCGAGTTCAACATCTGGTTTTTGGATGATGGCACTATAGCTGGCACCGTAGACCACCTCTTGTCAGATATCAGGAAAATAAGGGAGCAAGAAGTAAGCCTGGGTCTCGTCCTGAACCCTTCCAAGTGTGAAGTAGTCTCCTCCAACCCAGACATCGTAGCTAGAATAAGGTCTGCCTTGCCTGGAGCCCATGTCATTAGGGCCGAGAACAGCACCCTCCTTGGAGCTCCCCTCGGGTCTAACGCCATTGAGGAGATCCTCGACAAGAAAATCGCAGACCTTAGGAGGATGGAAGACAGAATAGGTGACATCGATGCCCACGATGCTTTTTATCTCCTCACCAAATGCCTATCCCTTCCGAGGCTAACCTACTTTCTGAGGTGCGCCCCATCTTACAACAACCCAAAGCTTGACGAGTATGACCTCCTACTGAAGACCATGCTGGAAAAAGTTGTTAACCTCTCTCTCAACGAATGCCAGTGGAAACAAGCCACTCTTCCTGTCAGGCTCGGTGGCTTGGGTGTCCGCACCGCCACCCAAATTGCAGTCCCAGCCTTCCTGTCTTCCTCCTCAGCATCAGATGACCTGGTTAAGGAAATTCTACCTGACACCCTGAGTGATGTAGCGGGGATACAGGACCCCCACTACACGGAATGTGACACAAAATGGGGTGCCATGACAGACCCAGCACTCAGACCAGCCATGCCGAAAGCCAAGAAACAATCCAGTTGGGACAGCCCCATTGTAGACAAAGAAGCCACAGCTTTGCTGGAGGCAGCAACAACCCCCAGTGATCGTGCACGCCTCACAGCTGTGCAGGCTCCCCATGCAGGGGACTTCCTTCTGGCAGTCCCTATGTCTGCGACAGGCACACGTCTTGATCCGCAGGAGCTCCGTATTGCAGTCGCTCTCCGCCTTGCTGCCCCTATCCACACTGTTCACAGGTGTATTTGCGGCGAGGCAGATGCTGACGAATATGGATTGCATGGCCTGCACTGTGGAAAATCGGGTGGTTGGCACACTAGACACGACGAAGTCAACGACATCATTAAAAGAAGCCTTGCCTCTGCTCAGTGTCCAGCGGAGAGAGAGCCCAGCAACCTACTGAACCGTGACTCTATTAGCTTTGCCGGCCGACCAGACGGAATCACACTGCGTCCGTGGAAGGGTGGCAGGCAGTTAGCATGGGACTATACTTGCGTATCCACCCTGGCAACGACATACATCACCCTCTCTGCCGGCACGGCAGGAGCCGCAGCGACACACAGAGAAAAACAAAAGTCAGTCAAGTGCAGGCAATTAGATCAAAGGTACAATTTCGTTCCAATAGGGTCTGAGACCCTAGGCCCATGGGGTGAGAGTGCAAGAAGGTTTCTTAAGGATCTTGGTTCCAAGCTCATTGACACCACAAGAGACCCTAGAGCAGCAAGTTTTCTCTTTCAGCGCCTCAGTGTCGCGATCCAGAGGGGAAATGCCCGCTGCATCCTCGGTTCCTGCCCGGCGTCGGAGGAGTTCGAGGAAATCTACAGCCTCTAGGAAGCGAACTTTTTCTTGTGTCCTCTTAATGTTCATTTTTTGTATAAAATCAGATATGTAACTGTATAACCTTGCATAATAAAGTGTACATCATAATAATAAAAAAAAAAGGGGGTGGTAGGAGAAGTGAACACTCTTTCGTATTCAGAGTTAAATGTCAAGTTTTTCCCTGAGTGCTCTGTGTTCCCTTCTCTGAGGCTGTGGGTCCCTATAATTACACCAGTGGTGGTACCCCCCTATATATATATATATATATATATATATATATATATATATATATATATATATATATATATATATATATATATATATATATATAATTATGTCAGGGGACACATTTTTCCTGCTCTCTCGTGCACTGAATTAAGTACGAAATTGCATAGTGCACCAGTGATGTGCACCGTGATTCAACTTTCTGAATATAACTTTTCCACAGTCGTGTTGGGTGTCGTTGGACAGCCCATGACATTTGCTAGCCATTGATATCATTCTGATCGCTGTGTCAGGTCTGTGAAGGAAATTACAGAAGGGAGTTGATTTCAGGGAAATTTTGTACAAGTCAAGTGTAGAGAGGGAGGTATGGGGGGTTAACGGCCGTAGACCACCCCCCCCCCTATCACGTGTCCAACTCGTGTGAGAGGGGGTAGCATCATGGGGCATTTGCGACATTGGTTAAGGCTCTTGAGCCTCAGAAATGCTGAACCGTGATTGGCCAAGACGCTGAGGGGTACCGCATGGTACCCCAGGCATAGTGTTTGCGGGAAAAGACATTCTTACCTAGGACGTGGCTTGGGGAGGACGCATTTCCCGTGCTAGGCTAAGCAGCGGGAAATACCGCCTGCAACGTTACTAAAGTCACGCCTACATCTTGCTATCTTTCCGTGTGCCATGCGTAAGAATCCGGTAATCGGAAATTGGCTTGTATCGAACCGTGTGAACTTGTCATCTAGCCGCGTAATTGTGGGACGCCATCTTAGAGGAACTGGACTGAGTGAGGCATTAATTATCGGGCTACGAAAACGACATCCGCCGTCTTTCGTATCTGTGCTTGAAGATACTGCTGTGAGACGTGCCAGAAAAGGTTTCAGTGTTATGAGAGAAACCTTAAAAGTTCTAATTCTGAGGAACAGTGAAGGACTCCGTCTCGGGTCTCGTGTACCGTGTACCGTCGTATCCTGGGGTACCGTGTCAAGTGGAAGGGGCGTGGTACCGCATCCCTGCTGTTGTGCGCTCACCCTGGCCTGCCTGTGCCAGTGTGTCTGCGCCATGCTGGTCTCTGTGTGTGTGGAGCTAACCCCGTGGTCTAGGACCCTGTGCTCCACCTGACCACGTGTAGGAAGTGAGGACGCCTACATCATCATCCAGCAGCAGCAGTGGGAGTGTGATTGACGTGTATGTGTGAGTGCGAGAAGGTTGCGGGCCCGCATGTTTGATGTAAGTACACTGTTTCCGTTTGGGTAATAAAACTCTGAAGCTGGGTTCGCCCCCAGTGTTCCGTCTGTCCTTTGTCCCTGGGACCACCTGGTGAGGTGAATGGGAATTAGAGATGTGTGAGTCTACCCTGTTTGTCGCCATCAAGTTTAGGTTGGGCCCAACTGTGATTTATGACGTGTGTGAAGACACCTAGTGACACATTCAGAGGTAGAGTAAAGAGAGTTATTTGCTTCTATTTTTTCTATGTGCCACGTATGTATTCCCTGTAATTTGATTCCCTTTTTCAGCAGTGAAAAGTGGTAACAGGGAGATTTCCCTTGGTTATAAATTTTACTGTTGTGTTGTGGTAAAGTGTGAATTATTGGTGGATAATTTACTGGGGGAAGTCATTTACAAGTTTTGCCGTGAGTGGCAAGGATGTACTGTGTTGTATTGTGTTGTACCGTGTGTAATCCGTAGACAAGTTTGTCCTTGGTGGAAGGCGTTGTGTACTGTGAAGGATTCCATGAGAATTAAAGTCAGTTAACGTCACTGGGGGTCACGATTTACTTAACGAGGTCACTTGTTCGTTGAACATTGTTGTGATTAATGTAGAGACGTGTAAAGGCAACAGTCACAGTGAAGTTCACGCAGTGGAGGAATTGTCAAGTGAAGACTAACGTAGTGTTAACGATTTAACGAGCTGTCGTTAATTGATTGATTAACGTAAGGGGTTGACGGTCTGTTATGATCGGAGTCAATTGCGCTGTAATTAAGCTGCTGTAATTCGTTGTACTGATCAGATCTGTCTGCGGACAGAGTGATTAGGCACTCGTAGCTAATTAAAGATAATTAGTAACTGCCACTTAGTGAATTCACCAGGTGTTGATGTTGTTGTTTACACGGAGTGTTTTTGTAAACTTGTGTAGTACAGTAGTCTACCCTCGTTAAGGTAATCTTGTCGTAAGACCAGAAGAGAACTGTCAGTTGAGAGACAGTAGGCTTTGTCAATACTCGTCTGAATTAATAGGCTGTTGTATTCAGTAATTAATTGGGAATTACTCACCGAATGCTTGACTTTCAAGTTGATGTAATTAATTGATGTACGAGTTATTGCTGCCATTTAAGTGTCGTTGAGACACGTGTGTATTAACGTAATTGTTTAAGTTCAATTAGAGTAACTTTTGTTGTTGATTGTCCTGAGAGACAAGTGTTAACGTAAGATTTTTTATAAGGGGTTATCATTCTTGGATTAACCGCCTTGTTACTTGGTACCTCGTTGAGGGCAGCGAGCGCCAGTCAAGTCTTTGTGATTATAGTATTGGTCACCGTGAAGCCGTGACAATATTGATTGCAAGCTTGCGTCACCAGTGGGCACCACTGTGTTCAGTTAGTGTCATTAGTCAATCAGCGACGACGGGATAAGGATAGCGTGGGTCCATCAGGCTGTTGATTAGCTGTTCTTTAATGTGCCACTGGAGTGACAGTAAAGTAACGTAAATTCACTGTGTAGTAGTTTTAGTTCTTGTTTTTTGAATAAATTGTTTTGTTATAGAAAACGGTCGTTTACGTCAAACCTTCCAATATTACTGCCCCACATTTTATGTCCTGCAACGCTTTGCCTGCTTATGTTCATATTAAGTCTGTATCTAAAGCTCGAGTCCATTGCACAGCACCACACTTCTATAAATAAGAGGTGAGAATCCGTCGGCTACCCTTTATTAGTTGTCAAACTAGGAGGAGCCAGCGACCTAAGTGACAGGTGTTACCCGAGTGGTTTCGCCTGGTGGTTTGCTCCCGCGGTCCTATGATCCTAGGCTTTAAGATTAAATATCTGCCACTGGCAGCTCTTGCTGTTTAAGGTCTGCCTCTCTTGCGAGGTAGTTACGATTAACGTAACATCAATAGGACTTAATTCTTTTGATAACCTGTCAAAGAAAAAAATCTCACAGTTCTGGCGCCCAACGTGGGGCTGTGTCACTTGGGTTCGAGCCCATGCATGGACCTTTGATCATTAAAGTAAAAAGTCTCAAATTGCAGAACATTGTGGAACAGTATTGTTGGGGGTGTGTTGTCACAGTTGTCACAAGTAGGTACACACACTGTCAGTATGTCTGTGGATTACAGGAAAGAGTACGTGTATCTGTATGTGTCTGTCTATGGCAGGATGCCAGATGATGCGGGTAGTAAGACGGAGGAGGAATACCGTCAGTACGTGATGGGACACAGGGCCTGGGTGCAGGGGATATGCCAGGCATGGGTCGGTCTGGAGTTGCCAGCACTCCGTGACACTAGGGACACGTCAGAGAGAGAAGCGTCACCTGAAAGGCATAACGCTAGTTGCGCTTCGGCGAACGAAACGCCGGGAAATGATTTAGGGGATGAGGAAAATCCCCTAGCCGACTTTCGTGTAATAGACGTGGTAGGAGGTGATAGAAGTAGTACGCCTCAGGATCTTAGTGGGAGGTCGCGCCCCCACCAAAGTATTCCAATAGAAACCTTCGCGGAAGGTAGTGTTGCATCAGCAGGTAGGTTGATGCAGGAATCGCCGGCCAGAATGGGGACTGTACAACCCCAGGCGGGATTCACTGTAGACATGCTGCGAGAACAAGCTAGGTTAATGGGTCTCTCAGCAACTGGGATGTCTAAGTTTGTGATGGAAATGTGGAATACCCATCAGGAGAGAGAGAACCGGTTGGAGATTGCAAGGGTGCAATCCACAGCTGGGAAGGGAAGCCAAACCCAACCCACAGAGCCCGGCCCAGAGGGGCCAGTTGTTAAGATAAAAATGCCTAATCTTATAGCTTTCGATGAGCAAGTGGATTCAATGGATGCATACATTGACCGCTTCGAACGCAGAGCAACGGAAGGGAAGTGGAGTAGGTCAACTTGGGCCCAAGCGCTAGCTTCATTGTTGAAGGGAAGGGCATTAAGTATATACCAGGGTTTGAGAACTCCCATGTGCAACGATTATGATGCCCCGAAGCGAGCCTTAATGAAAGGCTATGGCATTTCGGCTGATGGAATGATGAGGGCATTCCGTCAGATTAGAGTACGTCAAGGGGAGACGTACCGGGCCATGTTGCAGAGGCTAGAGTCGAGCCTCAAGCGCTATTTTGAGTTGAACAACGCCGTCGTTCCGGAAGACAATACGTTGTTTGAGCTGATGACTAGAGAACAGTTCTTGGAGGCAGTGGAACCTGCGCTCCGTGCTAAACTCAAGGAGAATGAGATAGTCTCTAATGAGGCTATGGCAGAATGTGCCGACAGGTGGGCTGAGGCACACAGACCTTGACAGGGAGGTTCATCTGAGAACCGACGTCGTGACCAAGCCTCAGGGAGCGGGGCTAGGCCTAAAGAGAGTAAGTCTAGAGTAAGCCATAAGCCACAAAATTTCAGTGGACCCCGCTGTTTTACTTGCGGCCAGCCAGGTCACAAGGCAGCTCAGTGTAAGAAGAGCAAGCGTGCAGAAAAGGGGGGAACACACGCACAGATTGCTGGTCTGGGTGCCCACGAGGGAGGTGATCCTCTGGAGCACACCCTGGAGACAGCAAAAGGTTTAGTTAATGGTAAATGGACCAAGGTCTTTCGAGACAGGGGAGCTACCACTCATATGGTCCGAGAGAGCCTTGTCAAGCCTGGGAACGAGACAGGCAGAACCCTTCATGTAAGATACCCTGATGGTACACAGATAGATATGATCGAGGTATCCCTGATTGTTGACACACCATATGTAAAAGGTAAAATATGAGCGGTGAAATGCAAGGGCGCTGTATACGGGTTGTTGTTGGGAAACGCCCCTGGAGTGTCAAATAGTAAGACTCGGTCCTGTAGAAGTGACTCACAGAGAACGGGACCCACACCAGCTGGAGGTGACGTCACGCGCCAGTCAGCTGGTAGCCAAGTTATAGCCGCCTCTCCAGCTAAGGAACAGGTGCAGCAGGCGCAAGGAAAACGGGGGAAGCCTGCTCCTTTCCGCCAACAGAAAACGGGAAGAAACTCAAGGAGATGGGTAGGGGCTCGATCAGCTGATCCAGCCAGGTCCCGCCAACCCCGGGGGTGGGCAAGGGTCACCGCCTCGGAGGTAGATAAGAGGAGAGGGGGAAGACCCCTGGTGACTGAAGGTGTCACTGCTGCTCCCAGGGGGAACAAAGCTTTAGTAGCCGCGGTGACCACACGCGCAATGAGTGCGCAACCCACCAAAGTGGTCAAGCCGCTGAAACTACATTCTTTGAAAGGAGTAAGCGCTAAAGAGTTCCAGGAAGCTCAAAGGAAAGACCCCACACTCAGGAAGATGAGAGAGCATGCCGCAGAGGGTAGGGTCTTCACCATGAATAAGCGCAAGTATAAGTACTTGGAGGTTAAGGGTAAGCTAGTGCGCAGGGTGGAAACACCCCAGGACACTTGGGAACAATTACTGGTCCCCAAAGAGCATCGCCTAGCTGTGTTTACTCTCGGTCATGAGGGAGTAATGGGGGTCACATGGGACATGCTAAGACCAGTGAACGAATTCAGTCATCGTTCTATTGGCCAGGGATGACTGGGGACATACAGCGGTACACTCGGTCGTGTGACGCCTGTCAACGCACCGCTGACAGAGGTAAGGTGCAGCCAGGGAAGCTGCAGCCATTCCCCATCATTGATCAACCATTTAAGATGGTCAGTGTAGATATAATTGGCCCGATTGAGCCGAGGGCATCAGACGGCAGTAGATATATCCTGACCATGGTAGATCATGCTACTCGGTATCCAGAGGCGGCACCTTTGAAGAATATCGAGACCGTCACAGTGGCGGAAGCATTGGTTGGATTCTTCAGTCGCTTAGGTATACCTGAGAAGATACACAGCGACAGGGGGGCACAGTTCACCAGTGAAATGATGGCGGAAGTAGCTAGGCTACTCATGTTGCAGCCATCATTCACCACACCTTATCATGCTATGGGAAATGGGTTGGTGGTACGGTTTAATGGTACCCTAAAGAGAATGCTCAGGAAGATGTGCATAGAGCAACCCAAGTAGTGGCCAAGGTACATTAACCCGGTACTGTTTGCCTACAGGGAAGAACCCCAGGCAAGTACCCGGTTCTCACCGTTCGAGCTCCTGTATGGTCGCACGGTAAAGGGACCGCTGCATGAATTGAAGAATCTATGGGAGGGGGAAGACTGTACCCCAGAAACCAAGACAACGAATGAGGACGTCATAGATTTGAGGAACCGTCTAGAAGAGACGTGTAAGTTGGCCAGGGAGGAACTCGCCAAGGCTAAGGAGTACCAGAAGAGCAGGTACGACCAGAAGGCCAGGGAGAGGAAGTTTAAAGTGGGAGATAAAGTACTCTTACTCCTCCCTACAAGCAGGAACAAGCTCCTCCTACAGTGGAAGGGACCCTTCACCATCACTAAGTGCAGTCACTCATTGACGTACGTCGTCTGCGTAAGGGGGGTCAATAAGAAGTACCATGTTAACATGCTAAAACGCTATGAGGAACGCGATGATGCATCATCAAGGTCGGAGGAGAGTGAAGATAGTGCCTCTCCGGGTAGTCCATCCCAGGGTGTTGCTAGTGTGTCCGGTATGACACAGACTGAAGCCGGAGCTGCAGAGCCTGGGGTTCAGCCAAGCTTGGAGGCGTCGAGCCGGCTAGAGCCTGGCCCTGGAGCCGAGCACTCTGCGCCTGTCAGGTAACACTACCCAGGACGAGCCGGAGGAGTCATCCCAAGTCTCTCAGGGCGACGACGCATAGAAAACGGAGTCTCCACCCACCACTACCCAGCCAAAAGTGAGCTGTCAAAGTGTGTGTGACAGCTCGTGCACAGTGCACCATCGAGCTGGTAAAATGGTGGGGTGTATTTCGCTTCCAGTGAAATAAACCCATAGTGGGAGGTTGATGTCAGGGGACATATTTTTCCTGCTCTCTCGTGCACTGAATTAAGTACGAAATTGCATAGTGCACCAGTGATGTGCACCGTGATTCAACTTTCTGAATATAACTTTTCCACAGTCGTGTTGGGTGTCGTTGGACAGCCCATGACATTTGCTAGCCATTGATGTCATTCTGATCGCTGTATCAGGTCTGTGAAGGAAATTACAGAAGGGAGTTGATTTCAGGGAAATTTTGTACAAGTCAAGTGTAGAGAGGGAGGTATGGGGGGTTAACGGCCGTAGACCACCCCCCCCCCTATCACGTGTCCACCTCGTGTGAGAGGGGGTAGCGTCATGGGGCAGGTGCGGCATTGGTTAAGGCTCTTGGGCCTCAGAAATGCTGAGCCGTGATTGGCCAAGACGCTGAGGGGTACCGCATGGTACCCCAGGCATAGTGTTGGCGGGAAAAGACATTCTTACCTAGGACGTGGCTTGGGGAGGACGCACTTCCCGTGCTAGGCCAAGCATCGGGAAATACCGCCTGCAACGTTACTAAAGTCACGCCTACATCTTGCTATCTTTCCGTGTGCCATGCGTAAGAATCCGGTAATCGGAAAGGGGCTTGTATCGAACCGTGTGAACTTGTCATCTAGCCGCGTAATTATGGGACGCCATCTTAGAGGAACTGGAGCTAGTGAGGCGTTAATTATCGGGCTACGAAAACGACATCCGCCGTCTTTCGTATCTGTGCTTGAAGATACTGCTGTGAGACGTGCCAGAAAAGGTTTCAGTGTTATGAGAGAAACCTTAAAAGTTCTAATTCTGAGGAACAGTGAAGGACTCCGTCTCGGGTCTCGTGTACCGTGTAACACCGTGTACCGTCGTATCCTGGGGTACCGTGTCAAGTGGAAGGGGCGTGGTACCGCATCCCTGCTGTTGTGCGCTCACCCTGGCCTGCCTGTGCCGGTGTGTCTGCGCCATGCTGGTCTCTGTGTGTGTGGAGCTAACCCCGTGGTCTAGGACCCTGTGCTCCACCTGACCACGTGTAGGAAGTGAGGACGCCTACGTCATCATCCAGCAGCAGCAGTGGGAGTGTGATTGACGTGTATGTGTGAGTGCGAGAAGGTTGCGGGCCCGCATGTTTGATGTAAGTACACTGTTTCCGTTTGGGTAATAAAACTCTGAAGCTGGGTTCGCCCCCAGTGTTCCGTCTGTCCTTTGTCCCTGGGACCACCTGGTGAGGTGAATGGGAATTGGAGACGTGTGAGTCTACCCTGTTTGTCGCCATCAAGTTGAGGTTGGGCCCAACTGTGATTTATGACGTGTGTGAAGACACCTAGTGACACATTCAGAGGTAGAGTAAAGTGAGTTATTTGCTTCTATTTTTTCTATGTGCCGCGTATGTATTCGCTGTAATTTGATTCCCTTTTTCAGCAGTGAAAAGTGGTAACAGGGAGATTTCCCTTGGTTATAAATTTTACTGTTGTGTTGTGGTAAAGTGTGAATTATTGGTGGATAATTTACTGGGGGAAGTCATTTACAAGTTTTGCCGTGAGTGGCAAGGATGTACTGTGTTGTACTGTGTTGTACCGTGTGTATACCGTAGACAAGTTTGTCCTTGGTGGAAGGCGTTGTGTACTGTGAAGGATTCTGTGAGAATTAAAGTCAGTTAACGTCACCGGGGTTCACGATTTACTTAACATGGTCACTTGTTCGTTGAACATTGTTGTGATTAACGTAGAGACGTGTAAAGGCAACAGTCACAGTGAAGTTCACGCAGTAGAGGAATTGTCAAGTGAAGACTAACGTAGTGTTAACGATTTAACGAGCTGTCGTTAATTGATTGATTAACGTAAGGGGTTGACGGTCTGTTATGATCGGAGTCAATTGCGCTGTAATTAAGCTGCTGTAATTCGTTGGACTGATCAGATCTGTCTGCGGACAGAGTGATTAAGCACTCGTAGCTAATTAAAGATAATTAGTAACCGCCACTTAGTGAATTCACCAGGTGTTGATGTTGTTGTTTACACGGAGTGTTTTTGTAAACTTGTGTGGTACAGTAGTCTACCCTCGTTAAGGTAATCTTGTCATAAGACCGGAAGAGAACTGTCAGTTCAGAGACAGTAGGCTTTGTCAATACTCGTCTGAATTAATAGGCTGTTGTATTCAGTAATTAATTGGGAATTACTCACCGAATGCTTGACTTTCAAGTTGATGTAATTAATTGATGTACGAGTTATTGCTGCCATTTAAGTGTCGTTGAGACACGTATGTATTAACGTAATTGTTTAAGTTCAATTAGAGTAACTTTTGTTGTTGATTGTCCTGAGAGACAATTGTCAAACGTAAGATTTTTTATAAGGGGTTATCATTCTTGGATTAACCGCCTTATTACTTGGTACCTCGTTGAGGGCAGCGAGCGCCAGTCAAGTCTTTGTGATTATATTATTGGTCACCATGAAGCCGTGACAATATTGATTGCAAGCTTGCATCACCAGTGGGCACCACTGTGTTCAGTTAGTGTCATTAGTCAGTCAGCGACGACGGGATAAGGATACCGTGGGTCCATCAGGCTGTTGATTAGCTGTTCTTTAATGTGCCACTGGAGTGACAGTAAAGTAACATAAATTCACTGTGTAGTAGTTTTAGTTCTTGTTTTTGTGAATAAATTGTTTTTTTATAGAAAACGGTCGTTTACGTCAAACTTTCCAATATTACTGCCCCACATTTTATGTTCTGCAATGCTTTGCTTCTTATGTTCGTATTAAGTCTGTATCTAAAGCTCGAGTCCATTGCACAGCACCACACTTCTATAAATAAGAGGTGAGAATCCGTCGGCTACCCTTTATTAGTTGTCAAACTAGGAGGAGCCAGCCACCTAAGTGACAGGTGTTACCCGAGTGGTTTCGCCTGGCGGTTTGCTCCCGCGGTCCAATGATCTTAGGCTTTAAGATTAAATATCTGCCACTGGCAGCTCTTGCTGTTTAAGGTCTGCCTCTCTTGCGAGGTAGTTACGATTAACATAACATCAATAGGAGTTAATTCTTTTGATAACCTGTCAGCGAAAAAATCTCACAATATATATATATATATATATATATATATTATTAAATATGACCGAAAAAGTAAGATTAATAATTCGAACACGAATTTTCTCAATCTTTCGTACATTACGCTTCACTGTTGGAGGTAAATCAAAAATCACTTCTCCAAAATTCATTTTTATTTCTAGTCTGACGCGACACGGGCGCGTTTCGTAAAACTTATTACATTTTCAAAGACTTCACAAATACACAACTGATTAGAACTTACGTCTCTCTGATATTATATCTACATTTGAGTGAGGTGGGAAAGGTGATGTGGCATTAACACAAGACAGAACAGGAGGGGATATTAATAGGGTATTAAAAGTATCAACACAAGACAGAACAGAAACAATGGGTATTGAATAGAAGTGTTTGTAGAAAGCCTATTGGTCCATATTTCTTGATGCTTCTATATTGGAGCGGAGTCTTGAGGTGGGTAGAATATAGTTGTGCAATAATTGGCTGTTGATTGCTGGTGTTGACTTCTTGATGTGTAGTGCCTCGCAAACGTCAAGCCGCCTGCTATCGCTGTATCTATCGATGATTTCTGTGTTGTTTACGAGGATTTCTCTGGCGATGGTTTGGTTATGGGAAGAGATTATATGTTCCTTAATGGAGCCCTGTTGCTTATGCATCGTTAAACGCCTAGAAAGAGATGTTGTTGTCTTGCCTATATACTGGGTTTTTTGGAGCTTACAGTCCCCAAGTGGGCATTTGAAGGCATAGACGACGTTAGTCTCTTTTAAAGCGTTCTGTTTTGTGTCTGGAGAGTTTCTCATGAGTAGGCTGGCCGTTTTTCTGGTTTTATAGTAAATCGTCAGTTGTATCCTCTGATTTTTGTCTGTAGGGATAACGTTTCTATTAACAATATCTTTCAGGACCCTTTCCTCCGTTTTATGAGCTGTGGAAAAGAAGTTCCTGTAAAATAGTCTAATAGGGGGTATAGGTGTTGTGTTAGTTGTCTCTTCAGAGGTTGCATGGCTTTTCACTTTCCTTCTTATGATGTCTTCGATGAAACCATTGGAGAAGCCGTTATTGACTAGGACCTGCCTTACCCTACAGAGTTCTTCGTCGACTTGCTTCCATTCTGAGCTGTGGCTGAGAGCACTGTCGACGTATGCGTTAACAACACTCCTCTTGTACCTGTCGGGGCAGTCGCTGTTGGCATTTAGGCACATTCCTATGTTTGTTTCCTTAGTGTAGACTGCAGTGTGGAAACCTCCGCCCTTTTCCATGACTGTTACATCTAGAAAAGGCAGCTTCCCATCCTTTTCCGTCTCGTAAGTGAAACGCAGCACGGAACTCTGCTCAAATGCCTCCTTCAGCTCCTGCAGATGTCTGACATCAGGTACCTGTGTAAAAATGTCGTCAACATACCTGCAGTATATGGCCGGTTTCAAGTTCATGTCGACTAAGACTTTTTGCTCGATGGTACCCATGTAGAAGTTTGCAAACAGGACACCTAGGGGAGAACCCATGGCGACCCCATCTACTTGCTTATACATGTGCCCATCCGGGCTCAAGAAGGGTGCCTCTTTAGTACAAGCTTGGAGTAGTTTCCTCAGAATACTTTCTGGCATGTCAAGAGGAGTACAGGCTGGATCACGATACACTCTGTCGGCTATCATTCCGATTGTCTCGTCCACAGGTACGTTGGTAAACAGCGATTCTACGTCCAACGAGGCTCTTATCCCTGTGGCCCGTGTGCCCCGCAGTAAGTCCACAAATTCCTTTGGAGACTTCAGGCTGAAGGCGCAAGGAACATAAGGAGTCAGCAGGCCGTTGAGTCGCTTCGCCAGTCTGTACGTGGGTGTGGGTATCTGGCTAATGATTGGCCGAAGTGGGTTTCCAGGCTTGTGCGTCTTGACATTTCCATACGCATATCCAGGTTTATATTCCCCAATGATCTTTGGCAGGTGGAGTCCGGATTTCTTGGCGTTCACAGTTTCGATCAGTTTGTTGACCTTTGCTTTTAATTCGGCTGTAGTGTCCTTCGTTACCCTTTGGAACTTAGTTTGGTCAGAGAGTATGATGTTCATTTTCGCCAGATATTCGTCTTTTTTAAGAATGACATATATTGGCGACTTGTCACCTCTCCTGACAACTATCTCCTTGTTCTCACGAAGGCTTTTAGCTGCCGCTTTAAGCTCGGGGGACAGTATGGTGCTTCTGTAGTTGCCTCGATTCTTTCCTCCTTCTGCAATAAGTTCTGCTTGTAAGGTATCTTTGGTAGTGACCTTCTTTTGTGTCTCGAGGTCGAATATGTCGTCCAACAGAATTTCCAACTCTACTTTCCGGGCCATTTCACTCGGTCTGGACATAACATGACAGTTTATGCCCAGATTTAGGAGAGTGACTTGGTCCTCAGTGAGGTTAATTCCTGCAAGGTTCAGGAAGCCATCTCTTGGTCGAGGAATTGCCATAGGTCCTCCTTTGAAGTCTCCAAAGGAATTTGTGGACTTACTGCAGGGCACACGGGCCACAGGGATAAGAGCCTCGTTGGACGTAGAATCGCTGTTTACCAACGTACGATTGTCTGTGGACGAGACAATCGGAATGATAGCCGACAGAGTGTATCGTGATCCAGCCTGTACTCCTCTTGACATGCCAGAAAGTATTCTGAGGAAACTACTCCAAGCTTGTACTAAAGAGGCACCCTTCTTGAGCCCGGATGGGCACATGTATAAGCAAGTAGATGGGGTCGCCATGGGTTCTCCCCTAGGTGTCCTGTTTGCAAACTTCTACATGGGTACCATCGAGCAAAAAGTCTTAGTCGACATGAACTTGAAACCGGCCATATACTGCAGGTATGTTGACGACATTTTTACACAGGTACCTGATGTCAGACATCTGCAGGAGCTGAAGGAGGCATTTGAGCAGAGTTCCGTGCTGCGTTTCACTTACGAGACGGAAAAGGATGGGAAGCTGCCTTTTCTAGATGTAACAGTCATGGAAAAGGGCGGAGGTTTCCACACTGCAGTCTACACTAAGGAAACAAACATAGGAATGTGCCTAAATGCCAACAGCGACTGCCCCGACAGGTACAAGAGGAGTGTTGTTAACGCATACGTCGACCGTGCTCTCAGCCACAGCTCAGAATGGAAGCAAGTCGACGAAGAACTCTGTAGGGTAAGGCAGGTCCTAGTCAATAACGGCTTCTCCAATGGTTTCATCGAAGACATCATAAGAAGGAAAGTGAAAAGCCATGCAACCTCTGAAGAGACAACTAACACAACACCTATACCCCCTATTAGACTATTTTACAGGAACTTCTTTTCCACAGCTCATAAAATGGAGGAAAGGGTCCTGAAAGATATTGTTAATAGAAACGTTATCCCTACAGACAAAAATCAGAGGATACAACTGACGATTTACTATAAAACCAGAAAAACGGCCAGCCTACTCATGAGAAACTCTCCAGACACAAAACAGAACGCTTTAAAAGAGACAAACGTCGTCTATGCCTTCAAATGCCCACTTGGGGACTGTAAGCTCCAAAAAACCCAGTATATAGGCAAGACAACAACATCTCTTTCTAGGCGTTTAACGATGCATAAGTAACAGGGCTCCATTAAGGAACATATAATCTCTTCCCATAACCAAACCATCGCCAGAGAAATCCTCGTAAACAACACAGAAATCATCGATAGATACAGCGATAGCAGGCGGCTTGACGTTTGCGAGGCACTACACATCAAGAAGTCAACACCAGCAATCAACAGCCAATTATTGCACAACTATATTCTACCCACCTCAAGACTCCGCTCCAATATAGAAGCATCAAGAAATATGGACCAATAGGCTTTCTACAAACACTTCTATTCAATACCCATTGTTTCTGTTCTGTCTTGTGTTGATACTTTTAATACCCTATTAATATCCCCTCCTGTTCTGTCTTGTGTTAATGCCACATCACCCTTCCCACCTCACTCAAATGTAGATATAATATCAGAGAGACGTAAGTTCTAATCAGTTGTGTATTTGTGAAGTCTTTGAAAATGTAATAAGTTTTACGAAACGCGCCCGTGTCGCGTCAGACTAGAAATAAAAATGAATTTTAGAGAAGTGATTTTTGATTTACCTCCAACAGTGAAGCGTAATGTACGAAAGATTGAGAAAATTCGTGTTAGAATTATTAATCTTACTTTTTCGGTCATATTTAATAATATATGTCTACAGGAAAGACTGCTACCAAAATATACTAATATATATATATATATATATATATATATATATATATATATATATATATATATATATATATATATATATATATATATATACATATATATATATATATATATATATATATATATATATATATATATATATATATATATATATATATATATATATATATGTAAATATATATATGCACAGACTACCCTATTCCAGTAGCTGAAGTTTATAACTTTTTAGACACTCAACCCACCAGGGGACTCGAACACTGGCCAACAAGGTGGCAGTCGCATGCTGTATCCACTACACCATACTTCAAAGCCATAAAGAGAGGTAGGAATTCTGGGGTATTTAACCAACCAGAACTCCAATCCTCTCCCAGGCAATGAGATAGTGTGGGACCTCTAATGCTCTTTCATCGGTTCCTGTTATATGGGAAAACTCAGTGCCAAATGCTTAATGCACAGACTACCCTATTCCAGTAGCTGAAGTTTATAACTTTTTAGACACTCAACCCACCAGGGGACTCGAACACTGGCCAACAAGATGGCAGTTGCATGCTGTATCCACTACACCATACTTCAAAGCCATAAAGAGAGGTAGGAATTCTGGGGTATAAGTTATAAACTTCAGCTACTGGTATAGGGTAGTCTGTGCATTAAGCATTTGGCACTGAGTTTTCCCATATAACAGGAACCGATGAAAGAGCATTAGAGGTCCCACACTATCTCATTGCCTGGGAGAGGATTGGAGTTCTGGTTGGTTAAATACCCCAGAATTCCTACCTCTCTTAATGGCTTTGAAGTATGGTGTAGTGGATACAGCATGCAACTGCCACCTTGTTGGCCAGTGTTCGAGTCCCCTGGTGGGTTGAGTGTCTAAAAAGGTATATATATATATATATATATATATATATATATATATATATATATATATATATATATATATATATATATATATATATATATATATATATATATATATATATATATATATATATATATATATACATATATATATATATATATTTATATATATATATATATATATATATATATATATATTGGTGTATACTGGCAGCAGGTTTTCTTTCAAACATGTTTCATTGAATATGACCGCATATTCTGTATTTATTATTTTCTGGTTTAGGGCTTCTATCCCTCTAACTATTTTCTTAGCATCAGGGCTTAATTGAAATAGGAGTTCTCCAAAACTCATTTTCGTACTTTTAAGGTGAAGAAAAGAAGTGATTTACTATAGAGTGTATTACACTTATTTATATAATTTGCACGACGTTTCGAACCTCCATGGTTCATTCTCAAGTGAACAGATCTTACAATACTGAATAGGGATTCAACGTCCAGGGAAGCGATGATTCCATCGGGCTGGGTAGATTTGATCAATTCTAGGAAATCTGCTGATGATTGTAGACTAAACTTACTTGGAGTGTATGGAGTTAGGAGTTCACTGAGTTTCTTTGCCAGGTGATAAGTTGGGGTTGGTATTTGGCTGATTATAGGGCATAGTGGGTTACCTGGTTTATGCGTCTTAACATTGCCGTAGGCATATCCTAAGCCATAGTCGCCTTGAAGTTAAGGCGATGTTAAGACGCATAAACCAGGTAACCCACTACGCCCTATAATCAGCCAAATACCAACCCCAACTTATCACCTGGCAAAGAAACTCAATGAACTCCTAACTCCATACACTCCAAGCAAGTTTAGTCTACAATCATCAGCAGATTTCCTAGAATTGATCAAATCTACCCAGCCCGATGGAATCATCGCTTCCCTGGACGTTGAATCCCTATTTACCAACGTCCCAGTCGACACAACCATAGGAATGATACTGGACAGAGTATACAGAGACGAGAGCACCCCCAAATTAGACATACCTGAGCCACACTTGAAAAGTCTTCTCGAAGCATGTACAAAGGAAGCCCCTTTCATTAGTCCATAAGGAGACATGTATTTACAAATAGACGGAGTAGCAATGGGCTCCCCCTTAGGAGTTTTATTTGCTAATTTTTATATGGGAACCATCGAAGACAGGGTCTTCAGTAGCAGACAAAAACCAACTGTATACTGCCGTTATGTAGATGACATATTCGTAATAGTAAAAGACTCAGATGAACTAATTGACCTAAAAAGACACCTAGAGAGAGAGTCAGTACTCCGATTTACACATGAAAATAGTGAAAATAACAGTCTGCCATTCCTGGATGTACTAATAACAAAAACAGGAACCTCTTTAAGCACCAACGTATATACCAAGCCCACCAACATAGGATTATGCCTGAACGGTAGAAGTGAGTGCCCCCAAAGATACAAAGCCAGTGTTCTCAATGCTTATATTCGTCGAGCGCTTACCCACTGCTCTGAATGGAGCAACGTGAGTAGAGAGTTTGAAAGAGTAACTCAGGTATTGGTGAACAACGGATATAGCAACGCAGAAATAAACGCTGCTATAAGAAGACACTTGGACCGTTGGTATAATTCAGAACCTAGAACAGAAACCACAACACCCCTAATAAAATTATATTACAAATCAACCATGCACAGTGAACATATAAAAGAGGAAAGAATAATGAAAGAAATAATCCGTAAAGGAGTAAAAAGCACTACCCCTAACCAAAACATAAACCTGATAATATTCTACAAAACCAAGAAGACTTCCGAACTCCTTATCAAAAACAGCCCGAAGCCGACGGAGAACCCTCTACAGCAGTCAAGCGTTGTATACATGTACACTTGCCCCCACGAAGGATGTAACCTTCAATGTAAGTACATAGGTATGACGTCGACCAAGCTGACGAGGCGTTTGACATGCCATCTTCAATCTGGTGCCCCTAGGAATCACATGAGACAAGCCCATGACATTACTCTAACAAGAGAAATGTTGAACAAGAATACTTGCATAATAGACAAAACCCAAGATGCAAGAAGATTACAAATTCTTGAGGCAATTCACATAAGAATAGAGCGACCTACCATGAACACCCAAATCACGGAACTATTTACTCTACCCACCATGAGAGTAAGGACAAGACAAGAACATATCGATGCCAACACAGAAGACAATGTCCAACATAACAGGCCAATTACACTGGATTAATCTTTGTTTAGATAGGAGATGCCTCGTATGGGCCAATAAGCCTTCTGCAGCCTCTATGTTTCACCTCACATTTATCCCTTATGTATCCCCCCATGTTTTCACCTTCATTGTATTATCACCTGACCCAGTGCGGGTATAAAATCAACTAGTATTGTAAGATCTGTTCACTTGAGAATGAACCATGGAGGTTCGAAACGTCGTGCAAATTATACAAATAAGTGTAATACACTCTATAGTAAATCACTTCTTTTCTTCACCTTAAAAGTACGAAAATGAGTTTTGGAGAACTCCTATTTCAATTAAGCCCTGATGCTAAGAAAATAGTTAGAGGGATAGAAGCCCTAAACCAGAAAATAATAAATACAGAATATGCGGTCATATTCAATGAAACATATATATATATATATGCGAACAAGCCTGAATGGTCCCCAGGACTATATGCGACTGAAAACTCACACCCCAGAAGTGACTCGAACCCATACTCCCAGGAGCAACGCAACTGGTAACTACAGGGCGCCTTAATCCGCTTGACCATCACGGCCGGACAAAAGGAAGTGATAGCCGAAGCTATTTGAACCACTTCCCCGCTGGCAACTCGGATGGTAATCTTGGGCATAGCATTTCACCAAATCACCTCATTCTTTGGGGCACACGTGAGGAATACAAATGCGAACAAGCCTGAATGGTCCCCAGGACTATATGCGACTGAAAACTCACACCCCAGAAGTGACTCGAACCCATACTCCCAGGAGCAACACAACTGGTAACTACAGGGCGCCTTAATCCGCTTTCAGTCGCATATAGTTTTCAGTCGCATATAGTCCTGGGGACCATTCAGGCTTGTTCGCATTTGTGTTCCTCACGTGTGCCCCAAAGAATGAGGTGATTTGGTGAAATGCTATGCCCAAGATTACCATCCGAGTTGCCGGCGGGGAAGTGGTTCAAATAGCTTCGGCTATCACTTCCTTTTGTCCGGCCGTGATGGTCAAGCGGATTAAGGCGCCCTGTAGTTACCAGTTGCGTTGCTCCTGGGAGTATGGGTTCGAGTCACTTCTGGGGTGTGAGTTTTCAGTCGCATATAGTCCTGGGGACCATTCAGGCTTGTTCGCATTTGTGTTCCTCACGTGTGCCCCAAAGAATGAGGTGATTTGGTGAAATGCTATGCCCAAGATTACCATCCGAGTTGCCGGCGGGGAAGTGGTTCAAATAGCTTCGGCTATCACTTCCTTTTGTCCGGCCGTGATGGTCAAGCGGATTAAGGCGCCCTGTAGTTAGCAGTTGCGTTGCTCCTGGGAGTATGGGTTCGAGTCACTTCTGGGGTGTGAGTTTTCAGTC
>NC_091179.1:37870755-37895755 GCF_040958095.1 Procambarus clarkii
TCTCAGCCTACTATGCATGGCCCGATTTGCCTAATAAGCCAAGTTTTCTTGAAGTAATATATTTTCTCTTATTTTTTTCTTATGAAATGATAAAGCTACCCATTTCATTCTATATGAGGTCAAATTTTTTTATTGGAGTTAAAATTAACGTAGATATATGACCGAACCTAACCAACCCTACCTAACCTAACCTAACCTATCTTTATAGGTTAGGTTAAGTTAGGTAGCCGAAAAAGTTAGGTTAGGTAAGGTTAGGTAGGTTAGGTAGTCGAAAAACAAATAATTCATGAAAACTTGGCTTATTAGGCAAATCGGGCCTTGTATAGTAGGCTGAGAAGTGCGTTCTGGCTACTAGGTACGACATATATATATATATATATATATATATATATATATATATATATATATATATATATATATATATATATATATATATATATATATAAATGCCCTCTTGGGGACTGTAAGCTCCAAAAAACCCAGTTTATAGGCAAGACAACAACATCTCTTTCTAGGCGTTTAACGATGCATAAGCAACAGGGCTCCATTAAGGTACATATAATCTCTTCCTACAACCAAACCATCGCCAGAGAAATCCTAGTAAACAACACAGAAATCATCGATAGATACAGCGATAGCAGGCGGCTTGACGTTTGCATTTGCGAGGCATTACACATCAAGAAGTCAACACCAGCAATCAACAGCCAATTAATGCACAACTATATTCTACCCACCTCAAGACTCCACTCCAATATAGAAGCATCAAGAAATATGGACCAATAGGCTTTCTACAATCACTTCTTTTCAATACCCATTGTTTCATGTTCTGGCTTGTGTTGATGAAATTAATACCTTATTAAATACCACCTCACCCCATCCACCTCACTCAAATGTAGATATAAACAAAATCGGAGATGTGTAAGTTCTATTCAGTTGTGTATTTGTTAAACTAAAGTCTTTGAAAATGTAATAAGTTTTACGAAACGCGCTCAAGTGTCGCGTCAGACTAGAAATAAAAATGAATTTTGGAGAATTGATTTTTGAATTACCTCCAACAGTGAAAAGAAATGTACGAAAGATTGAGAAAATTCGTGTTAGAATTATTAATCTTACTTTTTCGGTCATATTTAATAATATATGTCTACAGGAAAGACTGCTACCAAAATATACTAATATATATATATATATATATATATATATATATATATATATATGTCGTACCTAGTAGCCAGAACGCACTTCTCAGCCTACTATGCAAGGCCCGATTTGCCTAATAAGCCAAGTTTTCATGAATTAATTGTTTTTCGACTACCTAACCTACCTAACCTAACCTAACCTAACTTTTTCGGCTACCTAACCAAACCTAACCTATAAAGATAGGTTAGGTTAGGTTAGGTAGGGTTGGTTAGGTTCGGTCATATATCTACGTTAATTTTAACTCCAATAAAAAAAAATTTACCTCATACATAATGAAATGGGTAGCTTTATCATTTCATAAGAAAAAAATAGAGAAAATATAATATTTCAGAAAAACTTGGCTTATTAGGCAAATTGGGCCTTGCATAGTAGGCTGAGAAGTGCGTTCTGGCTACTAGGTACGACATATATATATATATATATATATATATATATATATATATATATATATATTTATATATATATATATATATATATATATATATATATATATATATATATATATATGTCGTACCTAGTAGCCAGAACGCACTTCTCAGCCTAGTATGCTAGGCCCGATTTGCCTAATAAGCCAAGTTTTTCTGAATTTATATATTTTCTTTAATTTTTTTCTTATGAAATGATAAAGCTACTCATTTCATTATGTATGAGGTCAATTTTTTTTATTGGAATTAAAATTAACGTAGATATATGACCGAACCTAACCAACCCTACCTAACCAAACCTAACCTATCTTTATAGGTTAGGTTAGGTAGCCGAAAAAGTTAGGTTAGGTTAGGTTAGGTAGGTTAGGTAGTCGAAAAACAATTAATTCATGAAAACTTGGCTTAATAGGCATATCGGGCCTTGCATAGTAGCCCAAGAAGTGAGTTCTGGCTACTAGGTACGACATATATATATATATATATATATATATATATATATATATATATATATATATATATATATATATATATATATATATATATATATATATATATGTCGTACCTAATAGCCAGAACGCACTTTTCAGCCAACTATGCATGGCACAATTTGCCTAATACGCCAAGTTTTCATGAATTAATGTTTTTTCGTCTACCTAACCTACCTAACCTAACCTAACCTAGCTTTTTTTGGCTACCTAACCTAACCTTACCTATAAATATAGGTTAGGTTAGGTTAGGTAGGGTTGGTTAGGTTCGGTCATATATCTACGTTAATTTTAACTCCAATAAAAAAAAATTGACCTCATACATAGAGAAAAGGGTTGCTTTATCATTTCATAAGAAAAAAATTATAGTAAATATATTAATTCAGGAAAACTTGGCTTATTAGGCAAATCGGGCCTTGAATAGTAGGCTGAGAAGTGAGTTCTGGCTACTAGGTACGACATATATATATATATATATATATATATATATATATATATATATATATTAAATTACATATATAAAGTATTAACGTAATTTTGGTAGAATTTGGTGAGTGACGAGGCTGTCTGCAGAGACAGTCGTCGCTCTGTCGAGTAACGTAATTCTCGGAAGTGTTAATCGGCCTGCGGGATCGATAAATCACTCACCCATGTGATTTAAGGAGTGCGAGATCTCCTTTGTGTTCCCAATAACGTTTGATAGCTGTAGGCTACAGGTGTCAGCAGTAATTATATATATATATATGATCGTAGTGTCACGGTGTCCAGTGTTATTGTGTTATTTACTGTGGTGATTGCAAATTGTGGACCTATGTACTAAGGGGTAATGAGAGCACTGGGGTCATTTGCAACAGTAAGTAAGTGTTGTGCAGTATTCTAATACTTGGAAATTAGAGTACTTGCCGTGTGTGTTATTGCAAAGGGGTTGTTATTTGATAGTGATTGTTGCTAGTGTTGAGCATTACCGTATGTAGTTGTAGTTCAGTAAAGTCATTGTGGGGCAGTGTTCTAGAAGGTTCATGTCCTGTATGTTATTTTACTAGGTTCTGCAGTATTGTTATTGCAACCGGATTGTAACGTAAATCACTGTGATTTGTTAGTGTGATTTGTCATTGTCGTGGGTGAACTTGGCTGTAGACGAGTACTTGGGTTTTATATTCTCCTGTTTATTTGGTAAGACATCGAAGTCCAGTATTCAGTGAGGTGATTGCGAGACAATTAATATAACGTAACCAAGGGAACGCCCATTGCTTTAAGAGAATTTGTTCTTTGACAATTTGAGTAATGTAGAATACGTTTGGGTTAATTTACATTCCTGCCAAGCAGCTACGGCAGTTTAAAAGAGCCTAGCCAACAACCAGATAAGAACTAGAGTATTGTCTGTCGTAATTAACGGTCAGTGGGCCGGGTAATTGACGTGTTTCAGGAAGTCAAAGTAAATAACCTCGATCCTTGTTTGATCGACTCACACGAAGGCTCCATTGTGCCATTAACGTAACGTCGTTATTTATCTGTCCGGAAGTACCGGCACTTGACTGACTCGTGGGAGGAGTAACGTCATTTTAGAATAACGTAAACGTTAATGTAAATGGCTGAGCCAGTGTGAAAGGTTGCGTATTTAATTGTTTAATTATTGATCTTGAGGATAATAATTAATTACTCTAAAGGTAATCACGAGTGATTACCGTTCTCTTAGCACGTTGGACATTGTAAATCAGAGTTTACCATCGCTAAGTGATTAGTAACCGATTAACGTAAATTAGTAAAGAGATTAATCAGCTGTCTTGTAGTATAGGGATAATGGGATTTACTCACTGAATGCTCGACGGGTAGCGTGTTGTGAAATTTCCGCGTTACTAGTGACAGTTGTAAGAGTTATTAAATTAACGTAGATGTTATTTTGTTATTAACGTATATCAAATTGTTATTGATTGTTGATCGTCCGTGGGACGGAGTGTTAACGTAAGGATTAATTTGAGGATGGGTTGCTGGAGTTGCCAGTGAACCCATTAGTCATTGTTGTCATTGAAAGGCTACTGATTTGATTGCATTGCAACCGCCATTGCAGGTGTAGACTGCACTGAGGCGTAGAACAGTTAGAAGGTTACAGGAGACGTGTTTCAGAACCTACTGTGTCATTTGCTGTAATTGTGATTATAGATCTGTTAGTTACTGTTTCTTGTTGATTCCTCTGTGTTCACGCTTATGTTCGAGCTAGTTCATTATGCAGTCCGAGGGGCTGGTGTCTAGCTGTCATTGATAGTGTCACAGGAAGGATTTCGAGTAACGTCATAGATATTTCTTTTGTTTTGTTGTAGTAGTTAGTACTTTATTGAATAAACTAAGTTGTTATGGTTAACACTGTCTTTTCGTAACACCCCCACACATTATTATTGCCCTGCAAGTGTTCTGACACACTCGACAAATAAAATTGAGACTGATTCTGAGTTTTGGACCAAATATACGGCACCATACAACAATAAATTATTGTTGTGAGAGGCCCAGGACCTAGTCGTTAGATTCGCTTCAGCGAATAGCGAAGGTCAACGGCCTAGTGGAGGGGATTTCAATTTTCATTGTGGTCTCGGCGTTTACTCGCGCCTAGTCAATTGTTCATACATGGTCCCAAAGTGAGGAATGAGCTGCTTACTACACTGGTGTGTTAACTAAGCAAGTCCTTACTCAGGCGACCTAATTGAATATCACGACAGGAATAAAGGTTAAAGAATAAAGAAAACTCTTAGAAATTTTCCGAGCTCAATTCCTTATACCAATTTCATTTATTTCCACTCATAAACTCTCACAACACGCACACTGTACAGACAAATACGTCTCGTGTACGACCACACTGTAAAGACGAGTCCGATTCGTGAACAACCACACAATACAGACGAATTCGTCTCACTGTAAGACATCTCTAAACAGACAAATACTTCTCGTGAAAGACCACACTGTACAGACGATCACGTCTCATGTACGACCACACTGTACAGACGATCACGTCTCATGTACGACCACATTTTTACAGACGGACACGTCTCGTGTACGACCACACTGTACAGACGATCACGTCTCGTGTACGACCATACTGTACAGACGAATACTTCTTGTGAAAGACCACAGTGTACAGACGATCACGTCTCGTGTACGACGACACTGTACAGACGATCACGTCTCGTGCTCAACCACACTGTACAGACAAGTACGACTCCTGAACAATTACACTATTCAGACGATCGCGTCTCGTGTACGACGACACTGTACGGACGATCACGTCTCGTGTACGACCATACTATACTGGTGATCACGTCTCGTTTACCACTACACTGTACGGACGAATACGTCTCATGTAAGACCACTCTGTACAGACGATCACGTGTCGTGTATGACCACACTGTACAGGCGATCAAGTCAGTTGCACCACCACTCTGTACATACAATCACGTCTCTTGTACGACTACATTGTAGAAGACGATCACGTCTCGTGTATGACCACATTGTACTGACGATGACGTCTCGTGTACGACCACATTTTTACAGACGGTCAGGTCTCGTGTACGATCACACTGCACGAACGATCACGTCTCGTGTATGTACGACCACACTGCACGAACGATCACGTCTCCTGTACGACCACAGTGTACAGACGATCACGTCGCATGTAAGACCACACTGTACAGACGGTCACGTTCCGTGTACGACCTCACTGTACAGACGAATACGTCTCGTGGACAACCACATTGTACAGACTATCACGTCTCGTGTACGACCATACTATACAAACGTTCACGTCTCGTTTACGACCAAACTGTACAGACGACCACGTCTCGTGTACGGCCCCTTTTAACAGACGGTCACGTCTCGTGTACGACTACACAGTGCAAACGATCACGTCTCGTGTACGACCACACTGTACAGACGAATACGTATCGTGTACGACCACACTGTACAGATGATCACGTCTCGTGTGCGACCACACTGTACAGACGAATACGTATCGTGTACGACCACACTGTACAGACGATCACGTCTCGTGTACGTCTCCACTGAACAGACGATCACGTTTCCTGAACGACCACACTGTACAGACGATTGCGCATCGGTACGATCACATTGTACAGACAGTCACGTCATATTCACGACCAAACTGTACAGACGATCAAGTCTCGTGCACCACAACTCTGTACAGACAATCACGTCTCTTGTACGACCACACTGTAAAAGACGTTCACATCTCGTGTACGACCACATTGTACAGACATTTACGTCTCAAGTACGACCACTCTGCACAGACGAACACATCTCGGGTACGTCTACAGTTTTACAGACGGTCATGTCTTGTGTACGACCACAGTGTACAGACGATCACGTCACGTGTACGACTATACTGTACAGACAATCACGTCTCGTGAACGACCACATTGTACAGACTATCACGTCTCGTGTACGACCACACTGTACAGACGATCACGTCTCGTGTACGACCACACTATACAGACGATCACGTCTCATGTACGAAAACTTTTCACAGACGGTCACGTCTCGTGTACGACTATACAGTGCAGACGACCACGTCTCGTGTACAACCACATTGTACAGACGATCACTTCTCACGCACGACCACACTGTTCAGACGATCACGTGTCGTGGACGACCACACTGTACAGACGATCACGTCTCGTGAACGACCATACTGTACACATAATCACGTCTGGTGAACGACCACACTGTAAAGACGATCACGTCTCGTGCACGACCACATTCTACAGACGATCACTTCTCGTGTACGAATACTGTGTACAGACGATCACGTGTCGTGTACGACCACACTGTACAGACGATCACTTGTCGTGCACGACCACACTGCACAGATGGTCAAATCTCGTGTACGACCACACTGTATAGAGAGTCACGTATCGTGTACGACCACACTGTACAGACGATCTCGTGCCGTGTATGACCACACTGTATAGACGCTCACGTCTCGTGTACGATTGTACTGTAAAGACGATCACGTCTCGTGTAAAAACACACTGTACAGACAATCACGTCTTGTGTACGAGCACACTGTACAGACGATCACGTCTTGTGTACGAGCACACTGTACAGACGATCACGTCTTGTCTACGAACTCACTGTACAGACGATCTCGTCTCGTATACGACCACTCGGATACTCGTCAGTCAACAACAGTAACCATATAGTGAGTCAGCTCTCTAATAACTTCATTTACCATAGAATGATTTACGTCTCTAACAACATTATTTACCATAGAGTGAGTCAGGTCTCTAACAACATCATTAACCAGTCAGGTAAGTCATTAAGTCAGGGCTCTAACAACATCATTAACCAGTCAGGTAAGTCATTAAGTCAGGGCTCTAACAACATTCGAATAATAATTATCCCCACATTTGTCTGTAATTCTGACCCCACATATTGGTAACTATGCATATATCGGTACCCTCACATATTGGTAATTACACATTTTGGTAACGTCACATGTTAGTCTCAAATATTGTTAAACTCACATACTGATAATCTCATATATCGTTGAGTACCAGGAAGGGAAGAGAACTATCAGGGGAAAGCACCAAGTCATTACGACTATAGTTGAGTACCAGGAGTGCCTCCAAAAACGTGAAAATTATTTTTCATTTTAATTTTCGTTTTCACGTTTTTTACCTCACGTTTGAGATATGTCACGTATCTGAAGCTATCTTCAAGGCTCCACGTACCACGAGTCAGAGAATTGTTATTTCGATTAAAAAAATTATATACGAAATGAATGCTTATCGCCTAAAATGAATGAGGTTATATGAGAGATTTATCCGCTAATGAGCCTTCAAGGTCGACGGTTCATTATTGTTCACGATTCTATAGTCCCTGAAATTATTCTCACATTTTCCAACATGTCCCTGAAGAATGTATTTCTTCGTATTTCTCACTCTGTATTTTCTAACCTCCCCGCTCTTACTTTCACCCTCTGTGAGAGGAGAGATTACCAGCTAGCTTTTATATTGTGTCTTGCAGGCCATCAGTTTGCACTCTGACACGAGTGCACTAGAGTGAACTCACTCAAGATTCTGTAATTCTGAAGCTAGCATTTTGTTGTTTGGTGTCTATGAGGAACATGGGCCCCAGGGCTGTTCAGTAAGACTACGGAGGCCGCCGTAGCTTTTCTGTTAGAAGAGGTACAGCTATTACCATGGATTTACAATGTAAGTATATGGAGATAAGCGAGAGGTACTTGTGGTCAGGTAAGGCTAACGGTCCTCGTCGCTTACGTCAACGTGGGCTGGAGACCGTGACATCACTGGCATCACGTGACTAGAAGAGGCCTACAGACTGGTGGTGGCACCATGCCGATTCCGCGCTATCCTCTGACTGGTTAATTCGTGGAACAGAGAAGATAAGCATGGCCCGCTCCTGCCTCGCCTTGGAAAATTATTCTGTCTGTATCGCTGCGTTTGTCAGACGTCTTTTCCCGCGGTTCAGCCAAACTGCTAGAAATGCCGTCTAGAAGCAACATTTAGTAATTCATTTATCATCGTTCCATCACCGCGAGTCCGTCAAGCAGAATCTGGGATCGCGGCTAGAGGAATTATAATAATTAAGAGTGAATCATAGATGAAGATATAGTATATACCACGTGATCCCACAGGAGAAACGGGACTGCATTCTTAGATCCGTGATCATCGTTGGTATCCATAGTCATCCGTCACTATATGATTATGATACTGAACTAGGTGGGAATAAGGAAAGGTTTCCCAGTGATTGTGAAATCCTCCTGACGTAATTTAGTGAATTTGGGCCACTTTGATGGACATAGGAAATTCCCGCCTAATCTGTGCCATCACCACCTCACTCCACCGCACTCTTCAGCAAGCATATCACGCTCGTGCGTGTGTGGGAATCTGCCCAACGAGTCCCTGTTATCAGCTGGGGTAGCCTGCAGTGCTCGCTCCGCTGTGTCATGGTGCTGTGCGCCGGGGGACGTTGGACTCATTATTATCATCTGATCAGTACCCAGTGTCACCACCGGTTCACACTCCACGTGCTCTTTCATAATCACGTGAGGAGGATGTTTGGTTGATCTTCAGTCAACTGCCGCATTCAGTGTCTGTATGTATGGGAGAGGTGTGCTTGGGAAGGCCTGTCTGATGTGAGTACTTATATATATATTTTGCATAAAGTTTCATTGGTTAACGTTAAATCAACTTCCGGTTGGATGTTGTCCTAGAGCACCTGGTTATGGTGAAAGAACCGAGTCAAAGGAAACTCGCTGATGTTAATTAAGGGTAATTAACATCATCAAGTGAAGTGACATAGTTTTGTTTGGCAAGCTGTCGTGAGTGACAGCATTGAGTAACGTAATTAGTTCACGATTAATTTATCTGTCTGTTTGACAGTAATTAATGTAATTACTCAATGAGTGTTTAATTGGTCCGAGTGATCAGGTGATCAGAGTAATTTTGAATAACGAATTATTGTTTTGATTTGTTTGATTGTCTGATAGACAGGATCGTGATTAATGTAGAGTTCCTTTGTTGTTGATTAGCTGGTTGACAGTAAATTAACGTAATTAATCATTGAGACTAATTAGGGTAATTGATTAGACTGTTGTTTTGGTTATCGTCTTTAGAGACGTGTGTTAACGTAATTGATAGGGTTACTGGCGATTGTCTCATTGACCCGGCTTTTTGTGTTTACATTGTTTATTTGCATTTTGCTGCAATTGCTTGAATTGTAACTTGAGTCCTACGTGAGGACCCGTATTGTTCAATTAGTTCATTATATCTGCCTAAAGCGGCACAGATTGGAAGCTATTGCTATACTGAGAATGGCAAATGAGATGGACTCCTTGCTAAAGTTACTGTCTGGATAGCTGTCTTTAAGTGTAATGGAAGTACATTAACGTAAGGTCAAGAGTGTTGTGCTTTGTATTTGTTTTAGTACTTTATGAATAAATTGTTATTGTTGCCAGAAGATATGCATGTGAATTTATGTCATTACCGTCCAATGTTATTGTCCCACCCATACTGCAACATATTGAACTGTTCTTGCAAACTTTAATGAAGTCCTGCATCTGGATTCGAACCCAATTCTTAGCTGAACACATAAAATTAAATTTAGTGTGAGAACTCATGAGCTACCCTTATCATTGCCCTAAGCATTTGAGAAGCTCAACAACCAACCACCAACCAACTGTTGAGCTCAACAGAAGCTCAAGGGTTCCAGTTGTTTTAGAACCCTGGCGGTTGTTCCCGCCGTTTATTTAGGTTTGAAAGTATTAATCTGCACTGGCACGTGCTAGCATGTGCAGTCCCTTCTGACTGAGGACATTTGTATTAGAGTCTAAACCCAAATAAATAAATTCCCACACCCTCTACATCTTACCTTCCCTCGCCTTCCTCGCAGACTGCCGTCTTGTCCTCTGGAACGACATGGAGTTCCCAATCAACAACGTAGGAAGCGGTTTCCCTGCCGGTACTCTGAACTACACCGTATCCATGCAGCAGTGTGTCAAGTACTCCTGCATCGGCGTGGTCTGCCTTGCCCTAAGTAAGTCGCCATGCACATCTCTTTTTCTCTTTTCTAAAATAACTGCTTTGACCATAGGATTGATAAAAATTAATTGTTTAGGGCCTTTCTTAATTTTAAACGTAAGAATAGTAAGTTAACTTTTGAGGACAGATTTATTACTAGATTTTATTGAAAACCCACTTCTACTTGTTTAAAACACAGACTGAAATACAGCTAGAAAAAAAGAAACAAAACGACACACATAGAGAGTGAGAGGCACGAACATATAGACAGATATACACGACAGGAGGAGGGAGAGAGAGAGAGAGAGAGAGAGAGAGAGAGAGAGAGAGAGAGAGAGAGAGAGAGAGAGAGAGAGAGAGAGAGAGAGAGAGAGAGAGAGACCTACATAGATACATACAGACAAAGATAGAAACAGAAAAATAGACAGAGACACAAAGGCAGAAATTGAGACAGAAAATTTCCTTCTAGAAAAATAGAGTCAGAGAGATATATAGCGATAGACAGACGTACAGACATTTTGACAGATATAAAGAGACAGAGAATTAGACTGAAAGACATTCAGACATTATGACAGACTTAAGGAGACAGAGTTAGAGTGACAGATAGAGATAGACAGATAGGCAGACATAGGAGAAGCCGTTATTGACTAGCTTCCATCTCCAATGGTTTCGTCGAAGACATCCTAAGAAGGAAAGTGAAAAGCCATGCAACCTCTGAAGAGACAACTAACACAACACCTATACCCCCTATTAGACTATTTTACAGGAACTTCTTTTCCACAGCTCATAAAACGGAGGAAAGGGTCCTGAAAGATATTGTTAATAGAAACGTTATCCCTACAGACAAAAATCAGAGGATACAACTGACGATTTACTATAAAACCAGAAAAACGGCCAGCCTACTCATGAGAAACTCTCCAGACACAAAACAGAACGCTTTAAAAGAGACTAACGTCGTCTATGCCTTTCAATGCCCTCTTGGGGACTGTAAGCTCCAAAAAACCCAGTATATAGGCAAGACAACAACATCTCTTTCTAGGCGTTTAACGATGCATAAGCAACAGGGCTCCATTAAGGAACATATAATCTCTTCCCACAACCAAACCATAGCCAGAGAAATCCTAGTAAACAACACAGAAATCATCGATAGATACAGCGATAGCAGGCGGCTTGACGTTTGCGAGGCACTACACATCAAGAAGTCAACACCAGCAATCAACAGCCAATTATTGCACAACTATATTCTACCCACCTCTAGACTCCGCTCCAATATAGAAGCATCAAGAAATATGGACCAATAGGCTTTCTACAAACACTTCTATTCAATACACATTGTTTCGTGTTCTGTCTTGTGTTGATGAAATTAATACCCTATTAATACCACCATTTGTTCTGTCTTGTGTTGATGAAATTAATACCCTATTAATGCCACCTCTTGTTCTGTCTTGTGTTAATGCCACATCATCCCTTCCACCTCACTCAAATGTAGATATATAATCGGAGATGCGTAAGTTCTATTCAGTTGTGTATTTGTGAACTAAAGTCTTTGAAAATGTAATAAGTTTTACGAAACGCGCTCGTGTCGCGTCAGACTAGAAATAAAAATGAATTTTGGAGAATTGATTTTTGATTTACCTCCAACAGTGAAAAGAAATGTACGAAAGATTGAGAAAATTCGTGTTAGAATTATTAATCTTACTTTTTCGGTCATATTTAATAATATATATATATATATATATATATATATATATATATATATATATATATATATATATATATGCGAACAAGCCTGAATGGTCCCCAGGACTATATGCGAATGAAAACTCACACCCCAGAAGTGACTCGAACCCATACTCCCAGAAGCAACGCAACTGGTAACTACAGGGCGCCTTAATCCGCTTGACCATCACGGCCGTCAAAAGGAAGTGATAGCCGAGGCTATTTGAGCCACTTCCCCGACGGCAACTCGGATGGTAATCTTGGGCATAGCATTTCACCAAATCACCTCATTCTTTGGGGCACACGTGAGGAACACAAATGCGAACAAATGCGTTGTTCGCATTTGTGTTCCTCACGTGTGCCCCAAAGAATGAGGTGATTTGGTGAAATGCTATGCCCAAGATTACCATCCGAGTTGCCGTCGGGGAAGTGGCTCAAATAGCCTCGGCTATCACTTCCTTTTGACGGCCGTGATGGTCAAGCGGATTAAGGCGCCCTGTAGTTACCAGTTGCGTTGCTTCTGGGAGTATGGGTTCGAGTCACTTCTGGGGTGTGAGTTTTCATTCATATATATATATATATATATATATATATATATATATATATATATATATATTAGTATATTTTGGTAGCAGTCTTTCCTGTAGACATATTTTATTAAATATGACCGAAAAAGTAAGATTAATAATTCTAACACGAATTTTCTCAATCTTTCGTACATTATGCTTCACTGTTGGAGGTAAATCAAAAATCACTTCTCCAAAATTCATTTTTATTTCTAGTCTGACGCGACACGGGCGCGTTTCGTAAAACTTATTACATTTTCAAAGACTTCACAAATACACAACTGATTAAAACTTGCGTTTCCCTGATTTTATATCTACATTTGAGTGAGGTGGGAAGGGTGATGTGGCATTACATTTGAGTGAGGTGGGAAGGATGATGTGGCATTAGAGAATATTAATAGGGTATTAAAAGTATCAACACAAGACAGAACACGAAACAATGGATATTGAATAGAAGTGTTTGTAGAAAGCCTATTGGTCCATATTTCTTGATGCTTCTATATTGGAGCGGAGTCTTGAGGTGGGTAGAATATAGTTGTGCAATAATTGGCTGTTGATTGCTGGTGTTGACTTCTTGATGTGTAGTGCCTCGCAAACGTCAAGCCGCCTGCTATCGCTGTATCTATCGATGATTTCTGTGTTGTTTACTAGGATTTCTCTGGCGATGGTTTGGTTATGGGAAGAGATTTTATGTTCCTTAATGGAGCCCTGTTGTTTATGCATCGTTAAACGCCTAGAAAGAGATGTTGTTGTCTTGCCTATATACTGGGTTTTTTGGAGCTTACAGTCCCCAAGTGGGCATTTGAAGGCATAGACGACGTTAGTCTCTTTTAAAGCGTTCTGTTTCGTGTCTGGAGAGTTTCTCATGAGTAGGCTGGCCGTTTTTCTGGTTTTATAGTAAATCGTCAGTTGTATCCTCTGATTTTTGTCTGTAGGGATAACGTTTCTATTAACAATATCTTTCAGGACCCTTTCCTCTGTTTTATGAGCTGTGGAAAAGAAGTTCCTGTAAAATAGTCTAATAGGGGGTATAGGTGTTGTGTTAGTTGTCTCTTCGGAGGTTGCATGGCTTTTCACTTTCCTTCTTATGATGTCTTCGATGAAACCATTGGAGAAGCCGTTATTGACTAGAACCTGCCTTACCCTACAGAGTTCTTCGTCGACTTGCTTCCATTCTGAGCTGTGGCTGAGAGCACGGTCGACGTATGCGTTAACAACACTCCTCTTGTACCTGTCAGGGCAGTCGCTGTTGGCATTTAGGCACATTCCTATGTTTGTTTCCTTTGTGTAGACTGCAGTGTGGAAACCTCCGCCCTTTTCCATGACTGTTACATCTAGAAACGTTTTACGAAACGGCGCGTTTCGTAAAACTTATTACATTTTCAAAGACTTCACAAATACACAACTGATTACAGCGATAGCAGGCGGCTTGACGTTTGCGAGGCACTACACATCAAGAAGTCAACACCAGCAATCAACAGCCAATTATTGCACAACTATATTCTACCCACCTCAAGACTCCGCTCCAATATAGAAGCATCAAGAAATATGGACCAATAGGCTTTCTACAAACACTTCTATTCAATATCCATTGTTTCGTGTTCTGTCTTGTGTTGATACTTTTAATACCCTATTAATATTCTCTAATGCCACATCATCCTTCCCACCTCACTCAAATGTAATGCCACATCACCCTTCCCACCTCACTCAAATGTAGATATAAAATCAGGGAAACGCAAGTTTTAATCAGTTGTGTATTTGTGAAGTCTTTGAAAATGTAATAAGTTTTACGAAACGCGCCCGTGTCGCATCAGACTAGAAATAAAAATGAATTTTGGAGAAGTGATTTTTGATTTACCTCCAACAGTGAAGCATAATGTACGAAAGATTGAGAAAATTCGTGTTAGAATTATTAATCTTACTTTTTCGGTCATGTTTAATAAAATATATATATATATATATATATATATATATATATATATATATATATATATATAAATATATATATATATATATATATATATATATATATATATATATATATATATATATATATATATATATATATATATATATATCGTACCTAGTAGTCAGAACGCACTTCTCGGCCTACTATGCAAGACCCGATTTGCCTAATAGGCCGAGTGTTTTTCTTTATTTTCAATACGTTTTCCAAATAATTTATTTGAAATATTATTATTATTTTAAATTAAGACCATAATTTATTGACTTAGTTGTATTAGTTTAGGCTAGGTTAAGATAGGTTAGGTTAGGTTAGGTAGGGTTGGTTAGGTTCGGCCATATATCTAGAGATTGCTGAAATTGAGGGAATACAGAGAACATATACGGCACGCATAGACGAGATAAAGCTCCTAAATTATTGGGATCGTCTCAAAGATCTCCAAATGTACTCACTAGAAAGGAGACGAGAGAGATACCAAATAATATACACATGGAAAATACTGGAGGGACAGGTCCAAAATCTGCACAGTAAAATAACAACGTACTGGAGTGAATGACATGGAAGAAAATGCAGAATAGAACCAGTAAAGAGCAGAGGTGCCATGGGCACAATCAGAGAACACTGTATGAACATCAGAGGTCCACGGTTGTTCAACGTCCTACCAGCGAGCATCAGGAAATATTACAGGAACAACCGTGGACATCTTCAAGAGGAAACTAGATTGTTTCCTTCAAGGAGTGCTGGACCAACCGGGCTGTGGTGGGAATGTGGGCCTGCGGGCCGCTCCGAGCAACAGCCTGGTGGACCAAACTCTCACAAGTCAAGTCTGGCACCAGGCCGGGCTTGGGGGAGTAGAAGAACTCCCTGAACACATCAACCAGGTATCTAGGTTAGTTTTAACTGAAATTTAAACAAATTAACTTAAACATAATGAAATGGACAGATTTAACATTTCATAAGAACAAATTTGGAAAAATATATAAATTCAGGAAAACTTGGCCTATTAGGCAAATCACGTATTGCATAGTAGTCCAAGTACAACTTTCTGGCTACTAGGTACAACACACACACACACACACACACACATATATATATATATATATAAATATATATATATATATATATATATATATATATATATATATATATATATATATATATATATATATATATATATATATATATATATATATTAGTATATTTTGGTAGCAGTCTTTCCTGTAGACATATATTATTAAATATGACCGAAAAAGTAAGATTAATAATTCTAACACGAATTTTCTCAATCTTTGATTTTTGATTTACCTCCAACAGTGAAAAGAAATGTACGAAAGATTGAGAAAATTCGTGTTAGAATTATAATTCTTACTTTTTCGGTCATATTTAATAATATATATATATATATATATATATATATATATATATATATATATATATATATATATATATATATATATATATATATATATATATATATGTCGTACCTAGTAGCCAGAACGCACTTCTCAGCCTACTATGCAAGGCCCGATTTGCCTAATAGGCCAAGTTTTCCTGAAATAATATATTTTCTCTAATTTTTTTCTTATGAAATGATAAAGCTACCCATTTCATTATGTATGAGGTCAATTTTTTTATTGGAGTTAAATTTAACGTAGATATATGACCGAACCTAACCAACCCTACCTAACTTAACCTAACCTATCTTTATAGGTTAGGTTAGGTTAGGTAGCCGAAAAAGTTAGGTTAGGTTAGGTTAGGTAGGTTAGGTAGTCGAAAAAACATTAGTTCATGAAAACTTGGATTATTAGGCAAATCGGGCCTTGCATAGTAGGCTGAGAAGTGCGTTCTGGCTACTAGGTACGACATATATATATATATATATATATATATATATATATATATATATATATATATATATATATATATATATATATATATATATATATATATATATATAAATATATATATATATATATATATATATATATATATATATAATATATATATATATATATATATATGTATATATATATATATATATATATATATGTCGTACCTAGTAGCCAGAACTCACTTCTCAGCCTACTATGCATTGCCCGATTTGCCTAATAAGCCAAGTTTTCCTGAAAAAATATATTTTCTCTAAATTTTTTCTTATAAAATGATAAAGCTACCCATTTCATTATGTATGAGGTCAATTTTTTTTCATTGGAGTTAAAATTAACGTAGATATATGACCGAACGTAACCAACCCTACCTAACCTAACCTAACCTATCTCTATAGGTTAGGTTAGGTTAGATAGCCGAAAAAGTTAGGTTAGGTTAGGTTAGGTAGGTTAAGTAGTCGAAAAACAATTAATTCATGAAAACTAGGCTTATTAGGCAAATTGGGCCTTGCATAGTAGGCTAAGAAGTGCGTTCTGGCTACTAGGTACGACATATATATATATATATATACATATATATATATATGTCGTACCTAATAGCCAGAACTCACTTCTCAGCCTACTATGCAAGGCCCGATTTGCCTAATAAGCCAAGTTTTACTGAATTAATATATTTTCTCTAATTTTTTTCTTATGAAATGATAAAGCTACCCATTTCATTATGTATGAGGTCATTTTTTTTATTGGAGTTAAAAATAACGTAGATATATGACCGAACCTAACCAACCCTACCTAACCTAACCTAACCTATCTTTATAGGTTAGGTTAGGTTAGGTAGCTGAAAACGTTAGGTTAGGTTAGGTTAGTAGGTTAGGTAGTCGAAAAAACATTAATTCATGAAAACTAGGCTTATTAGGCAAATCGGGTCTTGCATAGTAGGCTGAGAAGTGAGTTCTTTCTACTAGGTACGACATATATATACATATATATATATATATATATATATATATATATATATATATATATATATATATATATATATATATATATATATATATATATATATGTCGTACCTAGTAGCCAGAACGCACTTCTCAGCCTACTATGCAAGGCCCGTTTTGCCTAATAAGCCAAGTTTTCATGAATTAATGTTTTTTCGACTACCTAACCCACCTAACCTAACCTAACATAACTTTTTCGGCTACCTAACCTAACCTAACCTAACCTATAAAGATAGGTTAGGTTAGGTTAGGTAGGGTTGGTAAGGTTCGGCCATATATCTACGTTAATTTTAACTCCAATAAAAAAAAATTGACCTCGTACATAATGAAATGGGTAGCTTTATCATTTCATAAGAAAAAAATTAGAGAAAATATATTAATTCAGTAAAACTTGGCTTATTAGGCAAATCGGGCCTTGCATAGTAGGCTGAGAAGTGAGTTCTTTCTATTAGGTACGACATATATATATATATGTATATATATATATATATATATATATATATATATATATATATATATATATATATATATATATATATATAGGCTGTATATATACAGCCCGAAGCCGACGGAGAACCCTCTACAGCAGTCAAGCGTTGTATACATGTACACTTGCCCCCACGAAGGATGTAACCTTCAATGTAAGTACATAGGTATGACGTCGACCAAGCTGACGAGGCGTTTGACATGCCATCTTCAATCTGGTGCCCCTAGGAATCACATGAGACAAGCCCATGACATTACTCTAACAAGAGAAATGTTGAACAAGAATACTTGCATAATAGACAAAACCCAAGATTCAAGAAGATTACAAATTCTTGAGGCAATTCACATAAGAATAGAGCGACCTACCATGAACACCCAAATCACGGAACTATTTACTCTACCCACCATGAGAGTAAGGACAAGACAAGAACATATCGATGCCAACACAGAAGACAATGTCCAACATAACAGGCCAATTACACTGGATTAATCTTTGTGTTTAGATAGGAGATGCCTCGTATGGGCCAATACGCCTTCTGCAGCCCCTATGTTTATCCCTTATGTATCCCCCCATGTTTTTCACCTTCATTGTATTATCACCTGACCTAATGCGGGTATAAAATCAACTAGTATTGTAAGATCTGTTCACTTGAGAATAAACCATGGAGGTTCGAAACGTCGTGCAAACTATACAAATAAGTGTAATACACTCTATAGTAAATCACTTCTTTTCTTCACCTTAAAAGTACGAATATGAGTTTTGGAGAACTCCTATTCCAATTAAGCCCTGATGCTAAGAAAATAGTTAGAGGGATAGAAGCCCTAAACCAGAAAATAATAAATACAGAATATGCGGTCATATTCAATGAAACATGTTTGAAAGAAAACCTGCTGCCAGTATACACCAATATATATATATATATATATATATATATATATATATATATATATATATATATATATATATATATATATATATATATATATGCGAACAAGCCTGAATGGTCCCCTGGACTATATGCGACTGAAAACTCACACCCCAGAAGTGACTCGAACCCATACTCCCAGGAGCAACGCAACTGGTAACTACACGACGCCTTAATCCGCTTGACCATCACGACCGGACATAAGGAAGTGATAGGCGAAGCTATTTGAACCACTTCCCCACCGGCACTCGGATGGTAATCTTGGGCATAGCATTTTATCAAATCACCTCATTCTTTGGGGCACATGTGAGGAACACAAATGCGAACAAGCCTGAATGGTCCCCAGGACTATATGCGACTGAAAACTCACACCCCAGAAGTGACTCGAACCCATACTCCCAGGAGCAACGCAACTGGTAACTACAGGACGCCTTAATCCGCTTGACCATCACGGCCGGACAAAAGGAAGTGATAGCCGAAGCTATTTGAACCACTTCCCCGCCTGCAACTCGGATGGTAATCTTGGGCATAGCATTTCACCAAATCACCTCATTATTTGGGGCACACGTGAGGAACACAAATGCGAACAAGCCTGAATGGTCCCCAGGACTATTTGCGACTGAAAACTCACACCCCAGAAGTGACTCGAACCCATACTCCCAGGAGCAACGCAACTGGTAACTACACGACGCCTTAATCCGCTTGACCATCACGACCGGACATAAGGAAGTGATAGGCGAAGCTATTTGAACCACTTCCCCACCGGCACTCGGATGGTAATCTTGGGCATAGCATTTTATCAAATCACCTCATTCTTTGGGGCACATGTGAGGAACACAAATGCGAACAAGCCTGAATGGTCCCCAGGACTATATGCGACTGAAAACTCACACCCCAGAAGTGACTCGAACCCATACTCCCAGGAGCAACGCAACTGGTAACTACAGGGCGCCTTAATCTGCTTGACCATCACGGCCGGACAAAAGGAAGTGATAGCCGAAGCTATTTGAACCACTTCCCCGCCTGCAACTCGGATGGTAATCTTGGGCATAGCATTTCACCAAATCACCTCATTATTTGGGGCACACGTGAGGAACACAAATGCGAACAAGCCTGAATGGTCCCCAGGACTATTTGCGACTGAAAACTCACACCCCAGAAGTGACTCGAACCCATACTCCCAGGAGCAACGCAACTGGTAACTACAGGGCGCCTTAATCCGCTTGACCATCACGGCCGGAAAAAAGAAAGTAATAGCCAAAGCTATTTGAACCACTTCCCCGCCGGCAACTCGGATGGTAATCTTGGGCATAGCATTTCACCAAATCACCTCATTCTTTGGGGCACACGTGAGGAACACAAATGCGAACAAGCCTGAATGGTCCCCAGGACTATATGCGACTGAAAACTCACACCCCAGAAGTGACTCGAACCCATACTCCCAGCAGCAACGCAACTGGTAACTACAGGGCACCTTAATCCGCTTGACCATCACGGCCGGACAAAAGGAAGTGATAGCTGAAGCTATTTGAACCACTTCCCCGCCTGCAACTCGGATGGTAATCTTGGGCATAGCATTTCACCAAATCACCTCATTATTTGGGGCACACGTGAGGAACACAAATGCGAACAAGCCTGAATGGTCCCCAGGACTATTTGCGACTGAAAACTCACACCCCAGAAGTGACTCGAACCCATACTCCCAGGAGCAACGCAACTGGTAACTACAGGGCGCCTTAATCCGCTTGACCATCACGGCCGGAAAAAAGGAAGTAATAGCCAAAGCTATTTGAACCACTTCCCCGCCGGCAACTCGGATGGTAATCTTGGGCATAGCATTTCACCAAATCACCTCATTCTTTGGGGCACACGTGAGGAACACAAATGCGAACAAGCCTGAATGGTCCCCAGGACTATATGCGACTGAAAACTCACACCCCAGAAGTGACTCGAACCCATACTCCCAGCAGCAACGCAACTGGTAACTACAGGGCACCTTAATACGCTTGACCATCACGGCCGGACAAAAGGAAGTGATAGCCGAAGCTATTTGAACCACTTCCCCGCCGGCAACTCGGATGGTAATCTAGGGCACAGCATTTCACCAAATCACCTCATTCTTTGGGGCACACGTGAGGAACACAAATGCGAACAAGCCTGAATGGTCCCCAGGACTATTTGCGACTGAAAACTCACACCCCAGAAGTGACTCGAACCCATACTCCCAGGAGCAACGCAACTGGTAACTACAGGGCGCCTTAATCCGCTTGACCATCTCGGCCGGACAAAAGGAAGTGATAGCCGAAGCTATTTGAACCACTTCCCCGCCGGCAACTCGGATGGTAATCTTGGGCATAGCATTTCACCAAATCACCTCATTCTTTGGGGCACACGTGAGGAACACAAATGCGAACAAGCCTGAATGGTCCCCAGGATTATATGCGACTGAAAACTCACACCCCAGAAGTGACTCGAACCCATACTCCCAGGAGCAACGCAACTGGTAACTACAGGGCGGTAACTACATGTGTTTGAATTTAATACCCATTTAATACCCATTGTTGAAAGTTCGTTTTCACCTCATCCACCTCACCCAAATGTAGATATAAACCTCGAAGATGTGCAAAGCCCTATTCAGTTTCAGTTGTGTGTTTGTAAACTAAAGTCTTTGAAAATGTAATAAGTTTTACGAAGGCGCTCAAGTGTCGCGTCAGACTAGAAATAAAAATGAATTTTGGAGAATTGATCTTTGAATTACCATCAACAGTGAAAAGAAACATAAGAAAGATATAGAAAATTCGTGTTAGAATTATTAATCTTACTTTTTCGGTCATATTTAATAATACATGTCTACAGGAAAGACTGCTACCAAAATATACTAATATATATATATATATATATATATATAATCTTTGGACAACACCCACCAGTGGGACTCGAACCCAGAAAGCACAACTACCTTCCAGTAGCTGGCATAACTAGTATGCTTTAACCCACTACGCCATCAGACCTTACAAAAGAAGTAGATAGTTCGAGATATATATCTCAAACATCTCTACCTCCCGAAGGCACCAGATGAGTGAGGGGTCAATCTACGGTCTGATGGCGTAGTGGGTTAAAGCATACTAGTTATGCCAGCTACTGGAAGGTAGTTGTGCTTTCTGGGTTCGAGTCCCACTGGTGGGTGTTGTCCAAAGATTGTTTATCTTCACTTGTGGTTTATGCAAGTATAGGCTTATAAGCTGGACACGAGTTCTCTCACATTGACAGTGGCTTGACGAAAAATGCAGATTGACCCCTCACTCATCTGGTGCCTTCGGGAGGTAGAGATGTTTGAGATATATATCTCGAACTATCTACTTCTTTTGTAAGGTCTGATGGCGTAGTGGGTTAAAGCATACTAGTTATGCCAGCTACTGGAAGGTAGTTGTGCTTTCTGGGTTCGAGTCCCACTGGTGGGTGTTGTCCAAAGATTGTTTATCTTCACTTGTGGTTTATGCAAGTATAGGCTTATAAGCTGGACACGAGTTCTCTCACATTGACAGTGGCTTGACGAAAAATGCAGATTGACCCCTCACTCATCTGGTGCCTTCGGGAGGTAGAGATGTTTGAGATATATATCTCGAACTATCTACTTCTTTTGTAAGGTCTGATGGCGTAGTGGGTTAAAGCATACTAGTTATGCCAGCTACTGGAAGGTAGTTGTGCTTTCTGGGTTCGAGTCCCACTGGTGGGTGTTGTCCAAAGATTGTTTATCTTCACTTGTGGTTTATGCAAGTATAGGCTTATATATATATATATATATATATATATATATATATATATATATATATATATATATATATATATATATATATATATAAATATATATATAAATATATATATAAATATATATATGTCGTACCTAGTAGCCAGAACTCACTTCTCAGCCTACTATTCAAGGCCCGATTTGCCTAATAAGCCAAGTTTTCCTGAATTAATATATTTACTATAATTTTTTTCTTATGAAATGAAAAAGCAACCCTTTTCTCTATGTATGAGGTCAATTTTTTTTTTATTGGAGTTAAAATTAACGTAGATATATGACCGAACCTAACCAACCCTACCTAACCTAACCTAACCTATATTTATAGGTAAGGTTAGGTTAGGTAGCCAAAAAAAGCTAGGTTAGGTTAGGTTAGGTAGGTTAGGTAGACGAAAAAACATTAATTCATGAAAACTTGGCTTATTAGGCAAATCGGGCCTTGAATAGTAGGCTGAGAAGTGCGTTCTGGCTATTAGGTACGACATATATATATATATATATATATATATATATATATATATATATATGTCGTACCTAATAGCCAGAACGCACTTCTCAGCCTACTATTCAAGGCACGATTTGCCTAATAAGCCAAGTTTTCATGAATTAATGTTTTTTCGTCTACCTAACCTACCTAACCTAACCTAACCTAGCTTTTTTTGGCTACCTAACCTAACCTTACCTATAAATATAGGTTAGGTTAGGTTAGGTAGGGCTGGTTAGGTTCGGTCATATATCTACGTTAATTTTAACTCCAATAAAAAAAAATTGACCTCATACATAGAGAAAAGGGTTGCTTTATCATTTCATAAGAAAAAAATTATAGTAAATATATTAATTCAGGAAAACTTGGCTTATTAGGCAAATCGTGCCTTGAATAGTAGGCTGAGAAGTGAGTTCTGGCTACTAGGTACGACATATATATATATATATATATATATATATATATATATATATATATATATATATATATATATATATATATATATATATATATATATATATATATATATATATATATATGTCGTACCTAGTAGCCAGAACTCACTTCTCAGCCTACTATGCAAGGCCCGATTTGCCTAATAAGGCAAGTTTTCATGAATTAATGTTTTTTCGTCTACCTAACCTACCTAACCTAACCTAACCTAGCTTTTTTTGGCTACCTAACCTAACCTTACCTATAAATATAGGTTAGGTTAGGTTAGGTAGGGTTGGTTAGGTTCGGTCATATATCTACGTTAATTTTAACTCCAATAAAAAAAAATTGACCTCATACATAGAGAAAAGGGTTGCTTTATCATTTCATAAGAAAACAATTATAGTAAATATATTAATTCAGGAAAACTTGGCTTATTAGGCAAATCGGGCCTTGAATAGTAGGCTGAGAAGTGAGTTCTGGCTACTAGGTACGACATATATATATATATATATATATATATATATATATATATATATATATATATATATATATATATATATATATATATATATATATATATATATATGTCGTACCTAGTAGCCAGAACGCACTTCTCAGCCTACTATGCATGGCCCGATTTGCCTAATAAGCCAAGTTTTCATGAATTTATATATTTTCTCTAATTTTTTTCTTGTGAAGGGATAAAGCTACACATTTCATTGTGTATGAGGTCAATTTTTTTTTATTGCAGGTTAAATTAGCGTAGATATATGACCGAACCTAACCAACCCTACCTAACCTAACCTAACCTATCTTTATAGGTTAGGTTAGGTTAGGTAGCCGAAAAAGTTATGTTAGGTTAGGTTAGGTAGGTTAGGTTGTCAAAAAACAATTAATTCATGAAAACTTGGCTTATTAGGCAAATCGGGCCTTGCATAGTAGGCTGAGAAGTGCGTTCTGGCTACTAGGTACGACGTATATATATATATATATATATATATATATATATATATATATATATATATATATATATATATATATGTCATACCTAGTAGCCAGAACGCACTTCTCAGCCT
>NC_091179.1:37898255-38035755 GCF_040958095.1 Procambarus clarkii
GGTCCACTACCACCCACAAGATGGGTATGGGGTCCACTACCACCCACAAGATGGGTATGGGGTCAACTACCACCCACAAGATGGGTATGGGGTCCACTACCACCCACAAGATGGGTATGGGGTCCACTACCACCCACAAGATGGGTATGGGGTCCACTACCACCCACAAGATGGGTATGGGGTCCACTAGCACCCACAAGATGGGTATAGGGTCCACTACCACCCACAAGATGGGTAACAAAGTTAGCAGTTTATGAAACAGATTGACAAATTTTAAGTTCCAAGTTTATACAATATTGTGAAATTGAGAGTCAGTGTAGTAACATAAATTGTAAGTCATAAATATTGTTAGTTAAGAATCTGGTGCATGTGTGTGTGTGGGGGGGGGGTGGAAGGGTGCCGATAACCTTGATAAGCGAGGGTGGCAGGTAACCTTAGACGTTCTGCGGTCAACGTGGCGGGTGGAAGGGTCAAACCCACTCTCCAAAATCCGGGCATAGTACCAGTAGACTCCACAACAACACTCTCCCAGCCTCCTGCTGATGCATGAAGATGCCTCATCTAACCTCACTTATGTCACACATTAACCTACAGTTCCTGTGATATTTAAACTCCTCAACACAGTGGCGTCTCACCAATATAAACTGTATTTTATTTTGTCCCGAAATAGCAATATGCTGACTGGACGTATATGTATGTATGTATGTATGTATGTATGTATGTATGTATGTATGTATGTATGTATGTATGTATGTATGTATGTATGTATGTATGTATGTATGTATGCATGTATGTATGTGTGTGTGTGTGTGTGTGTGTGTGTGTGTGTGTGTGTGTGTGTGTGTGTGTGTGTGTGTGTGTGTGTGTGTGTGTGTGTGTATATTCCCAATCACGTTAAAGACTGCCCCTCTATCATCCAATTTAAGAGAAAAAAATCTATATAATCAACTCTTTGTAACTGGATGTAAATGTATGTATGTATGTATGTATGTACTCACCTAGTTGTGTTTGCGGGGGTTGAGCTCTGGCTCTTTGGTCCCGCCTCTCAACCGTCAATCAACAGGTGTACAGAATCCTGAGCCTATCGGGCTCTGTCATATCTACACTTGAAACTGTGTATGGAGTCAGCCTCCACCACATCACTTCCTAATACAATATGTATGTATGCATGTATGTATGTATGTATGTATGTATGTATGTATGTATGTATGTATGTATGTATGTATGTATGTATGTATGTATGTATGTATGTATGTATGTATGTATGTATGTATGTATGTAAGTATGTATGTATTAGGGAGAAGGGGCGAGAGCGTGCCTCTGGCGCCTTAAAACCAGCTGCTCCGGGTAGATGGGACTCTATAGCCTGGGAAGGCAGCCCATCTAGGGGAAGGAAAACCTTGATTTTAAACCTCCGCTGCCTTGCGGCCATACCCCTTTTTTGGGAAAGGCTTCAGGAGTCTACCTCGAGGAAAAATCCGGAGTTGGAGCCCCTAAGGCAGTTCGTTGTTGACGTCGACCTCGTTCTGGCAGCTCCTGCGACGTTGCTGGAACCATGTGTATTGGCATTTGCCTTTCTATTGGATAATTTCAGCAACGTGGAGAGGGGGGACCTGCTGCAAGGGTAACAGCTTCTCCTCCATATCTACCTACCCAGGTTTTGCGCCCTGGAGAGGGCACTCCAGCTTCGCCTCACAGCGTCGAACCAACACGGGAATCGACAGTCTACAGGTTTTAAGTCTTCTGCTCGATTGGCGAAGAGTGTGACGCCAGGGGTTGCTTCCGACGGTGGGAGTGCTCATCGCGCCCCACTGGGCAGCTACCGCCCTCCTCAAGCTGGGCAAAACCCAGCCAATAAGGTGTTGCCTCCCCACGGTCCGTTAACCTCACTGGGTGCGTGGGGTTTAGGGTGAAAACCGACAAGCGGCCCGACAACTTTGCACCAAGCAATACCAAATCAAAGAAGAAAATATCAACTGCCCTAAAGCTGGGCACATGGAACATCAGGACACTGACACCAGGTTTCTCTGGCGACCTGCAAGAAATCAATGACGCCCGAAAAACAGCAATCATCGATAGGGAGCTGAGCAAACTGCTGATACTCTCCACGAGACCAGGCTCCCTGGATCAGGATCTGTGAGAGAGAGGACCTTCTCTTTCTTCTGGCAAGGAAAACCACCTGATGAGACCAGAGAACATGGTGTGGGATTTGCCGTCAGGAATGCACTGTTGGGACACATTATGCCACCGATGGGGGGAACCGAACGAATTCTGTCTCTGCAACTACACTCCCAAACAGGACCAGTCAATGTAAGTAGTGCATATGCACCAACCCCGACTTCTCCACCAGAGACAAAGGGAAAATTCTACGATGACCTCAACAGAGTCATAGCGAGAATCCCTGTAAAGGAGCCATTGTTCATCTTCGGCGACTTCAACGCCAGAGTGGGTGCCGAGCACAACATTTGGCCCACTTGCCTGGGTCAATTCATGAAGCGGCTCATGACCCGCTTCAGTGAGGCCTCTCAGGCTTTCGGACTCACCATCAGCCTGAAGGAAACACAAGTCATGGGACAAGGAGTGGACTCCCCACCTGACATCGGCATCTCCGATTCCAAACTGGAAGTCGTTCACGACTTCGTGTACCTGGGCTCCACAATCTCTGACTCCCTCTCTCTTGATACGGAGCTAAACAAACGCATCGGTAAGGCATCTACTACCATGTCCAGACTGACAAAGAGAGTGTGGGCCAACAATAGGCTAACTGAGTATACTAAGATTCAGGTTTACAGAGTCTGTGTCCTGAGCACTTATCTTTATGGCAGTGAGTCTTGGACACTCCGCGCCTGTCAGGAAAGACGGCTGAATGCCTACCACATGCGCTGCCTTCAACACATCTTGGACATCACCTGGCAGGACAAGGTGACAAACAACAACGTCTTGAGGAGAGCAAGAATCACTAGCATGTACACAATGCTGAAACAGAGACGAATGCGCTGGCTCGGGCACGTTTTGCGAATGGGCCATGGCACGATCCCCAAGGATCTCCTGTATGGAGAGCTGATGCAGGGAAAGCGTCCAACAGGCAAGCCTCAGCTTCGGTACAAAGACGTATGCAAGAGGGACCTGAAAGCCATGGACGTCGATCTTGCTATATGGGAGACACTGGCTGCAGACCGTTCACCCTGGAGGCAGTCTGTTCAAAGAGGTCTCTCCAAGTTCGAGGAGTCACTTGCCAAGGAATCGGAGGCAAAGAGACAGAGAAGGAAAGCCGGTAGCCAGGAAGACAGACCAGAATCGGACTTCGTTTGTGCTTGGTGTGGGATGGACTGCTACTCTCGGATTGGCCTCATCAGTCACACCAGACGCTGCACCAGGATTGACAACTAGGGCGCAACTCCATAGTCTCCCGAGACTGAAGGTTGCCTACAACTACTACTATGTATGTATGTATGTATGCAAGCATGTTTTGTTGTGACGCTGAACCCCGGTTCATTCCGAACACAGCGATTACACAACACATAACACCTTGCCTCAGCAACCGTTTCTACCACCGTGTACTTATTCAGACACCAGACCCTTGAGGCGCACCACTAGGTTTGTAAAGGAACACAATGAGGGGACATATGGAAGGTATTTAAAGGCCGTCGGGTTTTCTCATTTAATTATAAAGAATGGACTCTGACAAATAATAACATATTAACATACTCTATTTAGTTAAATTAACTCCCAATACCCATAATCACTTGACCTCCGCGGTCACCACCTTCACTCGTAGCTTTCGCCCTAATAAGTCCCTAATATTGAATGATTACTACAACACTCCACACCCTGTTAGTCTTACATTCAATCCTCACATACTGCAGACTTAACTTGGACACTAAGATCACATCAGGCTCTCACATAGCTGTCTGCTACACTTCGTTGCTGGCACAGACGGAGACCCGGAGGACTTGCCAGTTCCACTCCCACAACTAGACTGTCTTCAGCCAGCCATGGCCTCAAACATTTCACCCCGCCTCTCAAGGAAGGTATAATCTGATTAACTTAAGCGAATTAAGGCATCCTGTACATACCTGTTGCGTTGCTCCTGGCAGTGTGGGTTTGAATCACTTCTGGGGTGTGAGTTTTCAGTGGCATATAGTTCTGGAATCCATTCAGGCTTGTTCGCATTTGTGTTCCTCACGTGTGCCCCAAAGAATGAGGTGATTTGATAAAATGCTATGCTCAAGATTACCATCCGAGTGCCGGCGGGGAAGTGGTTCAAATAGCTTCGGCTATCACGTCCTTATGTCCGGTCATGATGGTCAAGCGGATTAAGGCGTCCTGTACATACCAGTTGCGTTGCTCCTGGCAGTATGGGTTTGAGTCACTTCTGGGGTGTGAGTTTTCAGTTGCATATAGTCCTGGGGACCAGTCAGGCTTGTTCGCACATACACACACACACACACACACACACAGGGGGCCTCGTAGCCTGGTGGATAGCGCGCAGGACTCGTAATTCTGTGGCGCGGGTTCGATTCCCGCACGAGGCAGAAACAAATGGGCAAAGTTTCTTTCACCCTAAGTGCCCCTGTTACCTAGCAGTAAATAGGTACCTGGGAGTTAGTCAGCTGTCACGGGCTGCATCCTGGGGTGTGTGTGTGTGGTGTAGGAAAAAAAAAAAAAAAGTAGTTAGTAAACAGTTGATTGACAGTTGAGAGGCGGGCCGAAAGAGCAAAGCTCAACCCCCGCAAAAACACAACTAGTAAACACACACACACACACACACACACACACGCACACACATATATATATATATATATATATATATATATATATATATAAAGGATGATTTCAAGTTTATCATTATGGCGAGGGACATTAGGCTGATATTTCCTTCCACTTAGACTTTGTGACTTTATACTATTCCAAGTTCTATTTAATCTTCCTGACATAGCGGTGTGTTCTGATGATTAGTTTATGCTCACCTTTGCTTGTTTTCACAGTTAATTTATTTAAGTTAGTCAATGATTGTGAACTGTCAGTCTGAGTCACTGAGTCGTCATTGTTGTCAGCAATACTTGATTTTTTAAATTATTTTTGCAAAAATTGCAGGTAAAATTCACGAAAATGTATTTATCAGTCTGCAATAATTGGATTTATTCTTTGCATATTTGTAGAAGCTTTGCTTAAGACTGTTGACTGCCATTTGTCTTACAGATTATTGCTGGCTGAAGTATGATACTCACCTCACCGTAAGTTACACACCATATGTAGAAGTCAACACCTTCTACTGGTTCACAAAATGTAACTGATGCAGAGGTCAGCCTACTCCTCACAATGTGCCTGGACGCATGTCATCACCGCTAATGTATCAACCTTGCCACCCACCCTTCACACACTCATACAGTGATGTTTACGTCACCCGAGAGACACATAAGTCTAAACTAAAGCATACGTTGATTACCAAAAGTTTATATCCTTAAGAGACACATATGAAATGATTGACTGACGTCCAATTGCAAAAATTACTGCGGAGGAAGACGTCTGGGAACTATGAATCCATGCAGAGAACATTTTTGCATATTCCACAATTAGCTCATTCATGTGAAGCTGATAAACTGAGAACCACTCAACAAAATGAATAGAGAGCGTACTAGGATGATGCTTACAGTGCAATGAAATGCTGGAAAATTTGTTCCATCATTTGCTTCGCTGTGAAATTAAGAGTTGGTGTGTTGTTAGTCTTCTTGATCATCACGAAAATTTGCCTTCAAACTAATTAATTAGCTCTCAGTCTGTCTGTTTGTCTATCTGTCTGTCTATATGTCTGTCTGTCTGCCTGTACTAGACCCACTCACCCTAGGGGTATACTCGACCCACTCACCAGGGGGTCTACTCGACCCACTCACCAGGGGGATCTACTCGACCCATTCACCAGGGGGGGGGGTGTACTCGACCCGCTCACCGGGGGTGTGGTGAATTCACTTGTGAGATTCATATTTATTTAATTTATTTCAATTTACTGTGTATAGTAATTTATATTTTACATTAATTTATATAGTAATTTTTATTTACATTAATTTATATTTTCGGTAGCAAACTGTTTGTTGCTTGAAGTGGACTGTATTTTTTAAAATGTCTCACAAATCACTTTCCTCACTCATTCTGGGGGGTTCTTAGTTTATATGTAGTTAATCAAAATTATTGATTAGTAGACATTCACTGCAGTATTAGACTACATATTATTAACTAAAATGGGATTATCTTAACTAAAATTATCTTATTGTTGTTATTTCCTACACAACCAGTATGAACACGAATGATTAAACCTGTCGATACACTGTGGGTGTGGCTGGCTCCCAACTTATGTACTGGTGAACTAGGTAACTAGTGTTAATTCTTGTTCCTCTTCTGTTCCACGAGTCAAAGGGCACTCACAAATAAAAGCATTAAGCCTAATATGACAGCTATATCAGGGGGAAACATTGGTATATTGATTATGAGATAAGGACCAAGGAATATTTACCTTGTTTTTGTGTCTCATTTGCATTCTAACCGGCTCACCGTATAAGTACCTATAATATTTCAGATTAGGAATGAAACAGCTAATAAACAAGTTTCGGAAAGAACACCTCCCTTACTGTAGACGATGCATGTTCATAACGGGATGGTTTAGTCTTGTAACACTGGTGTCCAAGGAAAATTTCTGTGGAACTTGAAGTGAGCTCCACTCGAGACTTTGTTGATAAATTTACTGCCTGCCTAAGGCCAGCCTCCCATTGACGCATCCTGGTTCTCTTATCCCGATGTCAAAAGTGGTTAAATGGCCTACATTTACTGTAGGTATTTTTGGTACTACAGTTTGGTTCTGATAATTTATTTGATTCATGGGAAATGTTGTTATGATGTTTACACTCCAGAGACTGCTGTATTAAGAATAATTCCCAAGAGAATTAGCTGGTGAATTTCATAGCAACATGGCAATGATATCCCCCGTTTACTATTGAGGAAAATTCCACTGTGCTTCATTTGATATGAGTTAATTTATTTATACAATCAAGCAGCTATTATCTGCCTTTTGTATTAAATATAAGTAAATGGTGTTGGGTTTTACGACATAATTTCCCGAGGACCGAACACAGGCTGAAGTCCATTACTTAGGACTGACGAGCACTAATACTCCTCCTTCTAATTATTAGATTAATTTTGATGTTAGTAGTTAGTAATCACACATTTTGTGTGGCAGTTTGTAAAGGACAGATGTCCCGTACAAGAACTGTAGGGGTTGGTAGTCTTGTGACGATTTCATTCCCAGCTAACTCTTGTGAGGCTAAAATTCTAACCTAAGTACAATATATTTAACCCTGAGGACTGAATATGAACAATTACTACAGTCAAGTATAATTCTGGGACTGGAGTGAGAACAGTGACATTAGTTATATTAACTTAAAGGTTGTTCAGGTTACTGGTCACTGATATTTATACACTGAGGCCCATGATTAGGCCCTGGATTAAATAATAAATGTATCAAAATCAGTCATCGGATTTATATAGTCAGTCATGCTCCCCTGTGCTTATTTGCTGGAGTTTATTTGGCTGACAAATTGAATTTAATTTTGTTATTTGATTCAGAGGATTGAATAGTCAATCATTAAAGTCAAGTATGGTTCTGAGACTGCATGGAGTTCAATGACTTTGGTCACAGTGACTTATAGGTTGTTTAGGCTACTGTTCACTGATTTGCCAATGAGGCCTCATGAACACATCATCAGCTTTAAATGATGATCAACAGATCATCATTTAAATCTTGACCAACAGAGATTGATCAAGATCAACCTCTGTTGTTATAGTCAACTGTATTATCCTTAGTATAATGCTACTGGAGTTGTATAATCAGCTGACAAGCTTAGATTTCTACTGGTATTGTTTGATTGCAGGAATAGGTCTCCTAAGGGTAAATACTGGAGCTGTGAGTAATTTGCCTCCTGCAGAATTTAGCATGGTTATACCCTGATATTTAGTTGGGCTACCGATGAATTGGTGGTAGTAGAAGTCTGCACCTACAAGGATTCTGATGTCGGTGAGGTGATCAGACTTAATTTTATCTGCCAATTTTATTTCCCATATTTCTCAGGAAATTGGCAGTAGCGCCTAGACCTTGTACATTTAGGTCGGTTGGAATTGTGTCCACTACAATGGCTTGTACTTGACAGACGTAGCTGCCTAATCTTACTGATGTTTGAACCACCGGGTAGACCTGAAGTCCTGTTTCAACTAAGAACCCTGAAATATTCAATGTCCCTTGTTTACAGTCTTTAATTGTAGATCATCTGCCACTTTTTAGTGAGAAATGTTCTTTGGGACGCTTGGTTAAACAACCCACGAGTATGGACCCTGGCCCTCTTATTCTGGATGGTAATTTAGGCAGTAGGCAAAATCACATTACGTTTGGACTCTGCCGATTGGACACTGACTTTATGTCGCACCATTCAGTGTTGTTCTGTGGTGGGAATGTTATCTTCCACCTTGGGTTTGGAACACGTTAATTTATTAAGTTTGCACAGTGCTGCATGGTGCTTAACCTTTCTACACCTATTGCAGGTGTAAAGTTGGATCTCACAACGCTCGAAGTTGTGTGATTTGAGACACCTTGGGCATTTCCTTAATATCAGGTGTCGCTCAATACGAGTGTCTCTGTCAGGATAATTGGTGCAACAGTGTGTTGAATGTTTCTCTTTGCAGAGCAAACATTTTCTCCAGCCTACTGCAAGCTTGAATGTTACCGGTTTGGGTTAACTAGTAACAGTAGGCTTGGACGATTCTGCTGCATAAGTGCTCTCACTGCCAGATTTTCTCTACCTTGGTGTGGAAGTTCTTTTTTCTTCTTTTTATTGATAAAGTACATTAAATACACATAAAAACACCCTGGAAAATTTGAACAAGCAGTGATCCATAAAGTACAAAACAACACATGAGAACAACAGAGAAAGGAAACACAAAACTGAAAACAAAACAAGCATATAACAGGAAACATGAAAAAAACAGAAATGATATGGTACAAAATAACAATTACAAAACTAGATACACAAGCCAGCCTGAAGGGCCACATAAGCAGGACAAAAAACCAAGACAGACAGGAATTCATAACCAGAACACGCAGGGACCGGGAAAGAACATAAAGAAATGACACCCACACATGCAAAACATAAACAAAACAAAACAAGCACCGGAACACGCAGGAACCGGCCAACACACATGCAAATACAAACACATACCCAACAGCCCTAGAAACTACACAAACAAAAGAACACAAAGCACACACAGGACACAAACAGCACAGTACAACCAAAAAAATGCATACGGAACACACAAACAAGCACATCACCCAACAGGGCGAAACCTAACACGTAGACAAAACATACATAGAACCGCAGAAACGGTAACAAAATCACAGACAGGGAGTTTACACTCAAACACCGGCACAATCGATACTTGTCCGGAAACTCCTGTGTCGGGAAGCACAAGCAGTACTCTTCCCAAACCAGCTGGACGTCTTCGGACACCGGTCTACCAGGAGACGCACAAGGCCGAGGCATCCAATCAGGTAGTAGTAGTAGGCCTCCTTCATTCTCGGAAGACTATGGAGTTGCGCCCTAACAGGGCGCAAAGCCTGGGTAGGTAGATATGGAGGAGAAGCTGTTACCCATGCAGCAGGTCCCCCCTCTCCACGTTGCTGAAATTATCCAATAGAAAGGCAAATGCCAATACACATGGTTCCAGCAACGTCGCAGGAGCTGCCAGAACGAGGTCGACGTCAACAACGAACTGCCTTAGGGGCTCCAACTCCGGATTTTTCCTCGAGGTTGACTCCTGAAGCCTCTCCCAAAAAAAGGGGTATGGCCACAAGGCAGCGGAGGTTTAAAATCAGGGTTTCCCTCCCCTAGATGGGCTGCCTTCCCAGGCTATCGAGTCCCATCTACCCGGAGCAGCTGGTTTTAAGGCGCCAGAGCACGCCCTCGCCCCTTCTCCTGTCGGTAAAAGCAGTTCCGCCGGACTTAAAGACTAAGCCACCCGTGCAGGCCAGGAGTTGGACTTGGTTGTCAGAGGCTATTTGAGACACATGCCGTATAGGAGCCTTTTATAGGTCATGGGAGCTCGTCCCCCATTACCACCCCCTGGCTATGACAACCCCTTAGAATCCAATCAGGTACCCCATATATAAACCCCTTTAACCTCGGTACCTAAATAGTTGATGAGCACAACGGGACCGGATGCACCCTGTTCGTCCAAAGTGAGGTCCAAACACCACGACTGAGGGACTATGCCCCCATCAGCCGCGATCACAGGAAAGAGGTCCACACTAGTGGATTTTGCACTGGAATCCGCACAGGGAGGCGCTCCGGGGGCGGCACAGGGCATCGCACAGGGCTTCGAACTGGCCTGCGCACGAGGCTTCTCACGAGGCTTCTCACGGGGCTGCACACTGGGGGGGACCCACAAAGGACACAGATGCGTCAGAGCCCCTGCCAGTGGGCACATGAACAAAGGCACCCTGGCACATATCCTTCCTTAAGTCCACAACGAGATCACGCTCGGGAGGAGAAACCTCAAACCGTGGGGAGCCAACAGCAGGAGGCGTAGGGGGCGACTCAGGAGGTAGCACAGAGCCCCCCACAGCACCGCCAACCTCGGAGGGAGACGCTGGATCAACATACTCTCCTACCTCCACCCAAGGCACACCAAGAAAGGGAGATGTACTCGGGACTCGCCTCGAGTGCTTGTAGATAAGCTGCCGGTCGTCCGAGCTGTCACCCTCATCATCCCGTAACACATCATAATTCTCCAACGGACGCACCTTCGAAGTCCGGCCCCTGAAAACAGCAGCCTCCACGGCCAGGGGGCACCAGACTACACACACTACAGAAGACATCTTACCGCGGACATCCAAAGAGACAGGAGACGACGCATGCAGGGATGAAGCAGGCAGGGGTGGTCACAACGGGGTGGGCTGGGGCAGCAGGGACTCGGAGGTGGGAAAGCCGGTGGCGGGGGCGGGGCTGCCCCCAAACCACACGTCAACATCGTCACCCCCACCCAACACCAAGGCAGAAGCCAGCTAGCCGGCAGGGAATCATCACACGGTCCAACACTTGGAAACAGCTGGGGGAAAATCCTTCTCCCGGAAAAGGTTAACAGGTGTGACTCGGCGCTCCTCACACCCCACAGCCAGGTGACCCGGTAAACCGCACCTGAAACATGCCCGAGGTTGTCCACTGTGAAAAACACGAATTGAGAACCCCAACAGCATGATGGAGAACGGTAAAGGATCCCTGAGGCACATGGCGAGAGTGCGGGTCCCACAAGGGACCCCCTTCCATCTCCCGGTAGGGACGGAATTCATTCTTACATGTTGGACCCGCCCAAACCGGGCAAAGTATCGACATAGAAGATCTTCAGGAACTTAAAAGGCATCCCATGCACTGCTACATACGTCGTGGCTCCACAACGGTCAGAGAGGGTCACTGACCCACCATCTCCAGGAAGAATGAATGAGCGCCCATCATAGCGCGTGACGAGATCTTGATAAAACGCCGGGGAGCCGAACTTGACAATCGCCCGCCGTCTGGCAAGCAGCTGCACCCCGCACACAGACTCCACTGGTACACGAAGCATATTAATTATCACCACCACCACCGCGTGGTAGGAAGGAATTCCAGAGAACTCCAGGCCAATGGAGGCCTGCCTGGTGACAGGAGGCACAGGCCTCCCCATGATTGCAGACAGTCAGGGCCCCAGGGGACCTTCAGCAGAAACACGGAACACAAGCCACGTCAGCAGCGACATCCTGGTCCTCACTCCTTGCCGGATTGACAACAACTGCAGTCAGCAACGGCAGAATCATGTGGAAGTAATTGATTGTTGTTTATTTGGGGTATTTGGTTCACCCTTTAACTTACTATTTTTTACTATTTCTGAAGGCTCGCAAGAGGCTTTAACTTCCTCATTTGCACGTCATTTGTGTATGACAGAACGCAAACCTTCAGTGATGTCTTGTACTGTCAGGATGGGTTTATTGTAATCTACCTAGTATATCACTGGACAGTTTTCGTTGAGTGACTACTTTGGTCATCCACTCAGTAGTGATTATATCAACCTAAAGACTAAATGTTCTTAGTAGTGACTCCAACTCCATGCTGAAGGATTGTAATGAGTAAGGAGTTTGATTAGGTTGATATAAGTCCAGCAATTGAAGTACTAGCTGTATGACAGCTATCTCATTGACAGCATTATTCCTACAGAGCTGGTCTGGAAAATTAGTGTTGTTATTATTTATATTTATATTTTCTATCTATGGTTCAGTTTTACCATTAATTTCAGTGGTAAATCAACACATCCTCTACAGGCAATGGTATAGTGAGAGGCAATTGACATTTTCCATCAAGCCCTGTTATATGGGAGAACACGTACACCATGCTTAATGCATACAATTGCCTCTCACTATACCATTGCCTGGAGAGGATGGGTTGTCTGGGAGTTAAATACCCCAGAATTCCCACCTCTTTTGGGGCTCTGAGTATGGTGCAGTGGGTATAAGTGCGTACCTGCCATCCTGGTGGCCAGGGTTCAAGTCCCCTGGTGGGTGTTGTGTGTCTAAAAGTTTCTATACTTCTACCTTGCGCGTTTAGGCAAGTGTATGCATAAAGTTAGATATATTAAGATTAAGTTAGATATATAATCTATACTAAAATTAAGTTAGATATATATACACACAGACTAAAAGAATAGGGGCGATAGGAGAAGAAAATATCAAAGTGTTCAATGAGGATCTACAAGGTCATCTCTGAGTACTTTTTATTTTCTTCTCTGAGGCTATGGGTCCCTACACTTGCACCAGAGGTGGTACCCCTTTTAGGTTATATATATATATATATATATATATATATATATATATATATATATATATATATATATATATATATATATATATATATATATATATATATATATATATATATATATATATATATATATATATATATATGTGTGTGTGTGTGTATATCACGAAAATAAACACGTGATTAAGAATGTGACAATGTCAGACCACGGAGGAAAAATGAAACAGGAAATTTCCTTAAGTACTTTCGTATATTAAATACATCTTCAGAAGGTCATTTTACAGATCGAGTGATGGGTATAAATAGGCAGGAAGGAGTGGTGAAGTAAGGTGAGGTACAATACTTGGACAACGCAGACGGCCCATTGGCCCATCAGATGCACCCAATTGGCACATCCGATGTAGCCCAATGGCCCATCTGATACAGCAGACATACAAGCATAATATGCTTGTATGTCAAATATGCTTGTTGCAAGTCAAACACTTCTTCGAATTCCTCTGAAGTTGGACTAGTGCCCAAGACGCAACAGGCATTTCCCCTCTGAATCGCAACACTGAGGCGCTGGAACAAGAAACTTTTTGCTCTCTGGTCTTTTGTAGCGCTGATCAATTTGTCCCCCAATTCCTTCAGGAACTTCAATGCACATTTTCCCCACGAACCGAGGGTCTCCGAGCCGATCGGAACAAAGCTGTAGCAGTGTGCTAGACCTCTGTATTTAATAATTTTCTGCGATTCCCTGAAAGAAGCAGCACCACCGCTTTCACGTGTGCTGTAGTGGAGGTAGGTACTGGCCAGTGTGGCAGCGCACGTGTAGTCCCATACCACTTGCTTACCATCCTTCCAAGGTAGCAAGGTGACCCCATCAGGGCGCTTCTGAGGGTCGTTAGGTCTGGATACAACCCGTTCTCGCAAATTCGTAAAGTCAATATTGACTTATTAACTACGTGCATAGGTGATATACTAAACATAATAGATACCCTTAAAAAGATTCATAGAAAACACCGACCTTACCTAACCTTGTTAGTATCTTAAGATAAGCATCTTATTGCTTCGTAATTACAATTATTACTTAACCAATACCTATTATCGGTTAGGTAATAATTGTAATTACGAAGCAATAAGATGCTTATCTTAAGATACTAACAAGGTTAGGTAAGGTCGGTGTTTTCTATGAATCTTTTTAAGGGTATCTATTATGTTAAGTATGTCACCTATGCACATATTTAATAAGTCAATATTGACTTATTAAATTTGCGAGAACGGGTTGCTGGATAAGTGTGGTTCTCTTTGTGCCAGGCAGCGGGCTGTGGCGAGGCTCCTCTTGATGATGTCGTTGACTTCTTCATGTCTTGCAATTTTACCCTGTGATTTACGACATACCAGACCATGACGACCATATTGGTCTGCCATCGCAGTTCCGCAGATGCACCTATGTTCGGTGAGGATGGGGGCGGCAAGGCGAAGGGCAACTCCAATGCGGAGAGCGTCATGACTGAGGCGAGTTCCCAGGGCTGCATTGGGCACAGCAAATAAAAAATCCCCGGCGTGGGGTGCTGTTACCGCTAGGAGGCGGGCTTTGTTTTCAGCATCAGCGTTGTCAATCATTGCTGTGACAGTCTTTTCCATTATGGGGCTATCCCAGTGGGCCTGCTTGTGGTCTTTTGGGACTTGTGGTCGGGGTTGAGGGTGTGCAATGGTGTCCCATTGTCTGGCTGCTTCGATGAACGTTTGATCATGAGTTCCCGCTGTCTCTCTCATACGCTCTGGTAGGATCTGCCCTACCAATTCGTTGGCTGCTGTACATGAGGATAAGAATGCTGGAAGTGCTACCTCAGTTGCGTTTCGTATGCCTATTCCTCCAAATCTCACTGGGAGTGTTGCTTGGTCCCACTGACTGTCATCTAAATCTAGGTTGAGCGCCTTCCTGAATATTGACCTGAGGAGCTCATCATATTGATTTAGAAGTGGGTTGCCAAAAGTTGGTGCACACCTTATGAAGTATGTTAGCCTGGGCAAGGTAAGGCACTTTGTGAGAAGGTAGAGGGCATCATGGGAGTCCAAGTCCCCAATTCTCTCTTCCATCCTCTTTAGGTCTCTAAACTTTTCGTCAAGGACTGCAGCAATGGCATTGTGGCCCAGAGGTGCTCCGAGTAGTGTGCTGTCGGTAGGTTTAACGACTGAGGCTTGTGGTAGAACTGATTTCACTGCTCTAATGATTATTTCACTGGATGCAATAATTTCGCACTTGGAGGGGTTAAGAACGAGACCCATGGACTCCCCCTGTGTCTTCACCAGCTGTAGGTCTTCTAGCAGGGAATCTTGTGTGTCTGCCAGAGTGCCATCATCCAGGAACCAGATGTTGAGCTCGCTGGACAGTCTGGTTGTAATTTCTCGAACCGCTATGCAAAAGAGGAACGGTGCAAGTGGGTCACCCTGTTGAATTCCCTCTGCTGAGGTGACTTCATGTTTGCCAAACAGGAGGGTTGAGTCTTTGCTGTAGCCTGCTGACACAAACGGGAGAATGCTTGGGCAATGTTCCTGGACTGCAGTGAGGATTGCTTCCCTTATGACCGAGTTGAAAGCGTTTTTAAAATCTAATTTTACTACTGCCTGGTCTTCAGTAAGAGAGCTAATGTAGGCTCGTGCAGCATGAGCCGCTGCTTCACAGCCTTGGGGGACTCCAAACCCCAGCTGGTTGGGTTGCAGCATGGTGGCTGCTTCCATTCGGATACTTCTGACAGCAGCCCTTGCAACTAGGCGGCGAAGGGTATTACCAACGGCAATGGGTCTGATCCCTCCCCCCCTTCTTTTTCAGGGCACATAGGGATTGACCAAAGAAGAATGGTTTGATTTCATTAGGGATTAACCCGGCAAGGCAGTTGTTGACAAACGTTGTGATTTCTGTCAGGAGCGCTTCTGCAGCTGGGCCAAGAACAGGGTTCACCATTTCCTTCACATGTTGAGGTCTTACCCCTGTGTAGCCTCCTGAGGAGCCCGGGGGAAATGAAACGATAGCTTTATTAACCTCTGACTCCCTGAGGACCAGAGGTTCCTGGTTAGGGGCGAGCCTGACCTGTGGGGGAGGTCCACCTACGGCCCTGAGGGGGTGTTTTTCTCTCAGTGCTTGGGCTGTGGTTTCATCCCTGGGCAAAATTTTGTCCTCACTTGTGATCAACCTGAGTGCCCCGACTGTATTGCCCTCTTCAATTTTCTTGCTGACTTGGGTACCTAATTTTCTGATGTCGCTGATTGTCGTACTTGGTATGCCTCGGCGGTGTTTGGTGAGGCGGACTAGGTTGTCAGCCCTAGGAAAATCCCTAATTGCTTTATTGACGGATGAGGCCAGCGTCTTGCCTCCTCTGTCTGGTACACCTAAGCATGCATTGCCAAAAAGTAACAGATTGTGCCAGGCTTTGATGGTATCAGGTGCATCAAGGTTATTTGACCCTCTGTTGACTTTTGCGATGAGGTCCGTGTATTTCCCTGCAGCAAATGAGCGAGAGGCCTTTGGGATGTGGGTGAGTGTCCTGGTTGACGTTGCTCTAATTGCCTCTAGCAGGTCGTCTGTTGCAATGTAATCTATTGCGATTTGTACTGGTGCAACAGGCTCCTGAGTGCTGCCTCCTCCCACGGGAGGCCTCCCTGACCCAGGACAGTCACCATGCTGGCGTATGACTCTGGAGACAGAGTTGATGCTGATGTTGCTCCCACAAACACTGCATGTGCCTCTCCTTTGATTGGCTTCGGGAGGGGTGAGCTGGCTGGTAGCGGCTTCTTCTGCCATCCCCTTAGGTAAAGTGACTGTCACCTTGCACTGGAGTATTTGTCTCTCCCTCCTGGCTGGGGGGACGAGGTTGTCCCCTATACTATGCGTCATGTCTGGGCAGATGTCTGGGGTGGGTGGGCTCGTGGAGGTGGTGGGTGGGCTCGTGGAGGTGGTGGGTGGGGGGGTTGGGAGGCTGCGCTGGCCCGGTCTGGGAGGGGGGCCGGGGAGGGGAAGGCGCGACCACCTGATCGTGGGAGGTGGGGGCGAGGGAGCGGAAGACACTGCACCACACGGAGGGGGGGGGGAAGACACTAAACAAGTGGAGTGGGCGAGCGGGAGACACTACACTCAGGGGGTGGGGGGGAGGCACTACACTCAGGGGGTGGGGGGGAGGCACTACACTCAGGGGGTGGGGGGAGGGTTGATGTGACATGTAACACTTGGATAATTTCCTTTTGTCACTAAACACTGGTGAATGTGTCCTGGCTCACTGGGTGTGGTGCTCTGGGTGGTGGATATATATATATATATATATATAATATATATATATATATATATATATATATATATATATATATGCGAACAAGCCTGAATGGTCCCCAGGACATATGCAACTGAAAACTCACAACCCAGAAGTGACTCGAACCCATACTCCCAGAAGCAACGCAACTGGTATGTACAAGACGCCTTAATCCACTTGACCATCACGACCGGACATAATGAGGTGATAGCCGAGGCTATATGAACCACCCCACCGCCGGCACTCGGATAGTTATCTTGGGCATAGCATTTTACCAAATCACCTCATTCTTTGGGGCACACGTGAGGAACACAAATGCGAACAAGCCTGAATGGTCCCCAGGACATATGCAACTGAAAACTCACACCCCAGAAGTGACTCGAACCCATACTCCCAGAAGCAACGCAACTGGTATGTACAAGACGCCTTAATCCACTTGACCATCACGACCGGACATAATGAGGTGATAGCCGAGGCTATATGAACCACCCCACCGCCGGCACTCGGATAGTTATCTTGGGCATAGCATTTTACCAAATCACCTCATTCTTTGGGGCACACGTGAGGAACACAAATGCGAACAAGCCTGAATGGTCCCCAGGACATATGCAACTGAAAACTCACACCCCAGAAGTGACTCGAACCCATACTCCCAGAAGCAACGCAACTGGTATGTACAAGACGCCTTAATCCACTTGACCATCACGACCGGACATAATGAGGTGATAGCCGAGGCTATATGAACCACCCCACCGCCGGCACTCGGATAGTTATCTTGGGCATAGCATTTTACCAAATCACCTCATTCTTTGGGGCACACGTGAGGAACACAAATGCGAACAAGCCTGAATGGTCCCCAGGACATATGCAACTGAAAACTCACACCCCAGAAGTGACTCGAACCCATACTCCCAGAAGCAACGCAACTGGTATGTACAAGACGCCTTAATCCACTTGACCATCACGACCGGACATAATGAGGTGATAGCCGAGGCTATATGAACCACCCCACCGCCGGCACTCGGATAGTTATCTTGGGCATAGCATTTTACCAAATCACCTCATTCTTTGGGGCACACGTGAGGAACACAAATGCGAACAAGCCTGAATGGTCCCCAGGACATATGCAACTGAAAACTCACACCCCAGAAGTGACTCGAACCCATACTCCCAGAAGCAACGCAACTGGTATGTACAAGACGCCTTAATCCACTTGACCATCACGACCGGACATAATGAGGTGATAGCCGAGGCTATATGAACCACCCCACCGCCGGCACTCGGATAGTTATCTTGGTGGTTCATATAGCCTCGGCTATCACCTCATTATGTCCGGTCGTGATGGTCAAGTGGATTAAGGCGTCTTGTACATACCAGTTGCGTTGCTTCTGGGAGTATGGGTTCGAGTCACTTCTGGGGTGTGAGTTTTCAGTTGCATATGTCCTGGGGACCATTCAGGCTTGTTCGCATTTGTGTTCCTCACGTGTGCCCCAAAGAATGAGGTGATTTGGTAAAATGCTATGCCCAAGATAACTATCCGAGTGCCGGCGGTGGGGTGGTTCATATAGCCTCGGCTATCACCTCATTATGTCCGGTCGTGATGGTCAAGTGGATTAAGGCGTCTTGTACATACCAGTTGCGTTGCTTCTGGGAGTATGGGTTCGAGTCACTTCTGGGGTGTGAGTTTTCAGTTGCATATGTCCTGGGGACCATTCAGGCTTGTTCGCATTTGTGTTCCTCACGTGTGCCCCAAAGAATGAGGTGATTTGGTAAAATGCTATGCCCAAGATAACTATCCGAGTGCCGGCGGTGGGGTGGTTCATATAGCCTCGGCTATCACCTCATTATGTCCGGTCGTGATGGTCAAGTGGATTAAGGCGTCTTGTACATACCAGTTGCGTTGCTTCTGGGAGTATGGGTTCGAGTCACTTCTGGGGTGTGAGTTTTCAGTTGCATATGTCCTGGGGACCATTCAGGCTTGTTCGCATTTGTGTTCCTCACGTGTGCCCCAAAGAATGAGGTGATTTGGTAAAATGCTATGCCCAAGATAACTATCCGAGTGCCGGCGGTGGGGTGGTTCATATAGCCTCGGCTATCACCTCATTATGTCCGGTCGTGATGGTCAAGTGGATTAAGGCGTCTTGTACATACCAGTTGCGTTGCTTCTGGGAGTATGGGTTCGAGTCACTTCTGGGGTGTGAGTTTTCAGTTGCATATGTCCTGGGGACCATTCAGGCTTGTTCGCATTTGTGTTCCTCACGTGTGCCCCAAAGAATGAGGTGATTTGGTAAAATGCTATGCCCAAGATAACTATCCGAGTGCCGGCGGTGGGGTGGTTCATATAGCCTCGGCTATCACCTCATTATGTCCGGTCGTGATGGTCAAGTGGATTAAGGCGTCTTGTACATACCAGTTGCGTTGCTTCTGGGAGTATGGGTTCGAGTCACTTCTGGGGTGTGAGTTTTCAGTTGCATATGTCCTGGGGACCATTCAGGCTTGTTCGCATTTGTGTTCCTCACGTGTGCCCCAAAGAATGAGGTGATTTGGTAAAAATGCTATGCCCAAGATAACTATCCGAGTGCCGGCGGTGGGGTGGTTCATATAGCCTCGGCTATCACCTCATTATGTCCGGTCGTGATGGTCAAGTGGATTAAGGCGTCTTGTACATACCAGTTGCGTTGCTTCTGGGAGTATGGGTTCGAGTCACTTCTGGGGTGTGAGTTTTCAGTTGCATATGTCCTGGGGACCATTCAGGCTTGTTCGCATTTGTGTTCCTCACGTGTGCCCCAAAGAATGAGGTGATTTGGTAAAATGCTATGCCCAAGATAACTATCCGAGTGCCGGCGGTGGGGTGGTTCATATAGCCTCGGCTATCACCTCATTATGTCCGGTCGTGATGGTCAAGTGGATTAAGGCGTCTTGTACATACCAGTTGCGTTGCTTCTGGGAGTATGGGTTCGAGTCACTTCTGGGGTGTGAGTTTTCAGTTGCATATGTCCTGGGGACCATTCAGGCTTGTTCGCATTTGTGTTCCTCACGTGTGCCCCAAAGAATGAGGTGATTTGGTAAAATGCTATGCCCAAGATAACTATCCGAGTGCCGGCGGTGGGGTGGTTCATATAGCCTCGGCTATCACCTCATTATGTCCGGTCGTGATGGTCAAGTGGATTAAGGCGTCTTGTACATACCAGTTGCGTTGCTTCTGGGAGTATGGGTTCGAGTCACTTCTGGGGTGTGAGTTTTCAGTTGCATATGTCCTGGGGACCATTCAGGCTTGTTCGCATTTGTGTTCCTCACGTGTGCCCCAAAGAATGAGGTGATTTGGTAAAATGCTATGCCCAAGATAACTATCCGAGTGCCGGCGGTGGGGTGGTTCATATAGCCTCGGCTATCACCTCATTATGTCCGGTCGTGATGGTCAAGTGGATTAAGGCGTCTTGTACATACCAGTTGCGTTGCTTCTGGGAGTATGGGTTCGAGTCACTTCTGGGGTGTGAGTTTTCAGTTATATATATATATATATATATATATATATATATATATATATATATATATATATATATATATATATATATATATATATGACCGAAAATGTAAGATTAATAATTCTAGCACGATTTTTCTCAATATTTCTTATATTCAGAAAATATATATATATATATATATATATATATATATATATATATATATATTATATATATATATATTTTTATATTAATATATATAAATATATATATTATATTTTCATCTTAACTGTCGATGGCAATTGAAAAATCAATTCTCCAAAATTCATTTTTATTTCTAGTCTGACGCGACACTTGAACGCGTTTCGTAATAAATTATTACATTTTCAAAGACAAAGTTCACACACACACAACTATAACCTGCAAACACTAAACAGAGTTCTACTATGCTATAATAAATAAATTTAAATAAAATTTAAATTTATTTATTTTATTAAAATTATTTATAAATAAATTTTATTTATTATTTTATTTATTAAAATTTTATTTTAATTTAAATTAAAATAAAATTTACCTAAATAAAAATTATTATTATTATTATTATTATTATATATATACACAATTTATTTTACCCGGTACAATATTTCCCAAGGTTAGCGAGCTCTTCAGTTGGTCAGAAACTTAGTAGTTCCTTTGTCAAAGCTCGAAGGAAGTGATCCAGATCTATGACACTTTGAGAGGGAGCTACTCTCTGTGTTTGTTTACAATCTCGCCTCCATGACTTGACTGCCCTTCTGCTCACGGTTTCCATCCCCTATTGATGGTTCCATGCCTATCTTTATTTGTCAATAGGGCACTAAGCTTTAGTTTTATTATTAATTATACAATATCCAGTCATTGTGAACACTTTTTTATTAAGTTTTAATCACTAAACTGTTAGTTAAAGATACGAGATGTGTTTAAATATGTGTGTTTTGATGACATCGTAGAATCTCTCATTCGCTTAATTTTTTTACTGACAAACTAATGTAAATTACCTACATCTTATGATGGTTACAAGTTAGTGTATTATGTGTTATGCGTCGGTTTCTGACATAATTCCAGGAGGGGGGGAGGGCGAAATTCTGGTCAAAGTCCACTAATTAGAGCTGTGGAAAACGTCATTCCTCTCTTTCAAAATTATAATGCTGTTTTAAATTGAGCTTGCACTGTTGTGCAGCAGTTCTCTATGGACTTATATCGCGTACTAGAGCTGTGAGTGTTGGAAGTCTTTGAGCATCTTCATTCCCTGCCAGCTCTAAAGGAACTAGTTTCTCTAAGGTTTTGGGAGTAGTGTTGCCTCGGCACTTTACTGTCACTATTCTCAAGATACCCTGACGGTCTGGATGAACAGAAACTATTCTGCCTTTAAGCCACTCTGAACCTAGACCATCACTGTCAACCAGAACAATGTCTCCAGGGTTCAAGTTAAATTAATTTTGTTGTTGGGGTTGTTTGTCCCGTAGTGATACTCCCTTAGAGCTGTTAGGTATTCTCGTCTACATATATCATTCCACCAACTTATCACTTGTGAGAAAGGTTTGAAACGTTGTACCAAGTCACTCTTTCTAACATTTGAAGGATCTTCTGGTTCCTTATCCATTAGAGACACATGAGGTCTTAGTGGTTCCGATTCATCAGATGGGATGGATTTAATGGTTCTCGTTGTGAAACATCATCAGAGAGGTAAGTAAGGGATCGGTTGTTGACTCGAGCTTCTATTTCTGTGACAATGGTTAAGGCATGTAAATTTTTTGACGGTGTAAGTCTTTTGTTAAGCATTGTTTTATTGTGTCTATCATGCGTTCGTAGAAGCCTCTGTGCCACGGTGCTCTGGAAGGTATGAACTTCCAGTGACACTGCCTTTGTTTAAGAGCAGTATGTACCATTGGATGTTTCCAGATTTCCCTCAGACATTCTTCTCCTGCCACCAAGTTGGACACATTGTCTGAGATCATTAACTTGGGGCAGGATCAATGGGCACCAAACCTGCGGAAAGCCTGTATAAATGCCTCAGCACTCATATTGGTAGTCACTTCTAGATGTACTCCCCTTATTGTGGCACTGGTGAATAGTCAGATATACGCCTTCACTAGAACGTTATCCTTGGTGCCTGTTAGTGTTAGAGTTCCTGTGAAGTCTACTCCAGTGGTCTCAAAGGGACAAAGATGAACAACTCATTCCTTTAGGAGTGGTGGAGGTCCCGGATAAGGACACACCCCGGGCATTGTACCTCCAGCAGATTACACAGGATTTGATTCTGGACTTGCAACTGTTGTCTTAAGTTGGTGAGGGTATCTAGTACCCCCACCATACAGAGTATTGTGTTTGTGAATGTGTAATACAAATAGCCTGCTTTTTATGTGTTGATGGGGGGGGGAGATAATATTGGATTTTTTACATCTTGATCAATGTCGGCATGCTGTAAGTGGCCCCTAGCACTTTATTATGTTATAATTGTTCGTGTCAAACCAGGGACCCAGATCACTTCCAAGTTTCTTGGGGACTTTTTCAAAATCCATTCCGTATTTATCTGTTTGAGCTCTTTTGACCCAATGCATAAGGGAACTAGGGAATTGATGTTTGATTCTAATTTTCTTTATAAAATCAAACACCACTTGTGTGACACCTATTAGTTTGTTCAGTTCAGAGTACCGATTAGGATAAATTACCAAAGTCCAAGGTGGTTCTCAATTCTAGGTAGGAGCAATGACATTGTTCACAATGACTTGTGGCTTTTGTTCAGGCCACTGGTCACTGACTAGCCACTGAGGTCCATTGAACCACATCTCTGCTTTGGTCAATTGCCATAAAGTCAAGCCTCTGGAGAGATAGTCAGCTGGATTCTCTTTGGTGGGCACATATCTCAGTTTGTACCCTGCTGACAACTCTTGTATTTCCTTAATGCGGTTACTCACAAAAGGATATGTACTCTTATTATTTCTCACCCACTGTAGTACTACCTAAATATCTAACCATACCACCGTTTCTTCAAAGAGGATGTTAATTAAGGTTTTGATCAAATAATGAGTCAATCTTACTCCTAGCAGTAGGACTGTTAACTCCAGTTGGGAAATGACCGTTTCTTTACCGGTGCTACCCTGGCCTTTGATGTGAGCAAATTGGCTCACCCATTTGATACCAGGTAAGCTACTGTGCCATAATCCTTTCCTGGGGCATCACAGAACACAGTTAGCTAAATTGGTAGATTTTCATGTACTCTGTTCTGAGGGAACTTGTTAGACTCTAGGATACATAGATCCTTCACTGGCCCCTCCCACTTTTCATGAAAGGCAGGTGTTAGAGGATCATCCCACCCTATCTCCTGTTGCCAGCATTCCTGCATCATCAACTTTTCATCTATCAAGATGGGATTTAATAGTCCCAAGGGGTAGAAGGGTTTGCTGACTTGGGATTGTAGTTTCCTCATTGTTACGTTGGTGGTATCTGATCCACAGATTTGATGGTCAACTGATCCTAAGTTGTATCACAATCGACACCTAGTACCTTTGTCTTCTGGGATACCTTGTAGTCAGGAAATTTTGCTTCGATCAGTTGTTATAAATTGATATTATTGGAGGCCCACAACTGGAGAGGCTTATTTGCTCCCAACAACTCTCATTTGGCCTTGTGGTATATGTTCAGCAGTTTTTCTTCACTGCTAATTGTTCCTTAGAAATTGTCCTCACAGGTTTTTGCTAATTTCAGTTTTATTTGGGCTATTAGACTTCTTATTAGACCTCTCCTAAGTCCCTATGCGGAACTTTAACAATACGTTGTACAGCCTTTGTGTCAGGCTAGGGCCAGTTTGAAGGCAGTCATTCAATGAGACACTATTTTGCCTGCTCTTGGCACAGCAGTTAAATACTATCCTCAGTGGGATAGTGGCTGAAATTTTCAGTACTGCATGGTGTGGCAGATAATGTCCTTCCTTAGGGTTATCATTGGTAACGACCTTGATGAATGTGTTATCGAGTTGTTGTCATATTATACCATGGTACAATTTCAAGTTCTCATGTTGTCTATTTAGGCACATCACCTGAGACCTTTAATTGATTTTGTGCCATGAAATGGTTTATGGATAGCTGAGGATGATTCAGCTTCCATGGTAACCTGACCCATGGCCCTAACTGGTGGTCCCTGTAGACAACTTTGTCCAGGTATTGTTTGTATGTCCAATTATCATCTGGACTAGGTTGTTCAGGGACAATACCTAAGGTGACTAGATCCCATAATATATGTACTAGGGGAGCAAGCTTATCTAAAGACATGTCTCTGAATTTGAGTGTTGACCATTCTCCATCTAGTCACGCAACCCTCACTGGGTTAACTTCTTGGTTGTCTACAGGTATGGTTTGCTTCAGACTCAATACTGGGCCTGTGAACAAATTGCCTCCCACATACATTAACAGGTTCATTCCCTGCTGTTTAGTACTTCCATTGATAAACTTGTGAAAATAGTCTGCACCTACAAGAAAACCAATATTGGAGAGGTGGTCAGATGTGATTTTGTTATCAGCCAAATTGATTCCTTTTTCTTGTAGGAATTTGGCTGTTGTCCCTAGATCATAAACATATGGGTTGATGGGAATTTGTCTATGACAATGGCCTGTACCACTTAGGCATAATCACCTAAACGTACTAATAGTTGGACCACTTTGTAGACTTGAATTCCTGAATTAGTGAGGAATCCCTAAATGTCTAGTTTCACCTGTTGAACAGGTTTTAGTTTTAAGGCATCTGCCCTTCTGTGTTACAAATGTATTTTAGGATCCTTGGTCAAATAACCCATGAGTGGTGACCTTGGACCTTCTGTTTTAATGAGTAATTGGGCATTAGCCAAAGCTGTGTTATTATCTGCTTTTGTTGATGGGACACTTACATCCTGACGTACTATACAGAACTATACTGTAGAGGAAGTTTCTTCCACCACCTGGGAGATCTTGGTCTTGGGTCCACACACAGTGCTGCACGGTGTTGACCCGTATTGCACCTATCGCAGGTGCACATTTGGGTTGCACAAATATCGGGGTTATGTTACCTTAGACACCTGGTGCATTTATGCAGCTCCTTGAGTCGCTTTACACATGTAGCATGATCAGGGTATGTTACAGCCGCCATAGACCAGTAACCGGGTTCTTGATGTTCTAGCCTTTTTTAGTGTATCCGACCCCAAGTCGGTAGTAGGCGTTCAAGAAATGGCGATATAGTGCAATAAAGAGTAAAGGGGGATAAACAATACACTATTCATTTCTATTATATGATTACCTTCACCAATAAAAATATCTTAGAAAAAATAGATTATGACTACACATATATACAGTAATGTCGCTTTCACGCAGGACACTTCTACTATGGCAGCGTTCACGAACTCCAGTGTTTTCCCATGCCCAGTACTGAGCACGTTTACTGACGAAACACTGGCGAATTCACCTTTTACGTGGGCCAGTCCACCGACACAGTATTACTAGGTGCCTACACCCCACTATCGCTCTGCAGCTACACGCTGGCAGAGGACTTCAGCCACACACTGATTGGGGTCACAAACAACCATATACAGGGGTAGCTAACCCCTGGCAGAAGCCTCTAGCAACCGGCTAGCAGTACTTTTTTTTTATTATTATTTTCTACCACAGACGTGGCCACACATTTACAATGCTAACCAGCATATATATTTTCTTCTGTCCTCCATGGACAGGGTTAGAGATGTGTTAAACATATAATTCAAGGGTTTATTGAACAATCAAACACAGAAGGTGATTCGGTGCTTTTAAAATGCTAAGCTAACCTACATACGTAAATACATAGATATACAGATTTACGTATGCCCTACTATAGGCATCTCATTGTCGTCCGTTACTCTCCTAAGCCAATTCCTGGATACTCTGACCTCTGTCAATACTGCGTAATATAGCAGCTAACACACTGCGCAGATCGACGGCGACTTTCTTGGTCTTATTTCAGAACCAAGCTGAGAGTACATGGACTTCCCAAGGTAAACTGCCTTCCTCAGTACGACTGCCTCCACACATCACCTCTGTGGACAAAAAGTCATCAGTTGAATGGACGGTACACTGGGGAATCCAGGGGGTAACATTCATTCACCTGGGAGTTGACATTAAGCTCGTAGCATAAACTAGGTGGTGCTGATCTTCGTACGTTACTCACCAGAGGTCGTCCACGTCGACCTCACATTCCGATTAAGGCAGGAAACCAAAGCCATTTGTCGTTGTCACGGCCCCATCAATAGATGGTGTTGTCCATGTAGCGTCCAATATCCGGGGAACTGAGGTACCGACCCACAGATGGCGTCCAATGAAGGTGGCGATATCATAACATGCAGTTATATATTATTTTTTTCAGGGATATTCCTGTGCGAGCCCTAAGCCTTTGGCTGTGCCACTAATATATGAAATGTTCTTTATTAGAGGACAAACACATTATCCAACCTCCAGCACTTTTGGGAGTCACCACCTTGGGTGACACAATAACTGTAGGTTTGGAGTGACCCACTGCATATGTGCCCACACTGCCTTGTTTCCATTTTCGAGTGGAGGTAGATGTTTTAGTTTATTTGGATTTCTGTGTGTACTCTGTGATTTACTATGGGTGGTTAACAAAGGTGTAGGTGTTGATTTACCATCTGTATTTGCTCTCCATCGTTTTATAACAGTGGATAAACCTTCTCTATTCTCCTGAACTGTCAGGGAAGATTTGTTATGCAAGGTACACAACTTATCTAGTGTTTCACTGGGTAATTTGTGTCTCTTACAATAACTTTAGTTAACCAGTCCACAGCATTTAGAGTAACCGTAAGGCTGAGTGCTTTGAGTAATGAGGCTTGGAGGGGTCTGTAGCAGTTCCTTTCATCTGTGATGGGGTTAGTCCACCAATTTTTTAATTAAAAGTGTGACGGCTGATTCTGGGTTAGTATAATTTTCCTTAAGGAACTGAACTGTGCTCTCATATTCATCAATATTTAATGATAAATTACATACCACCTTTAAAGCTTCTCCCTTTAGTTGATCCTATAAGTAGGTAAATTTGGTAGTTTTAGGGATAGTGGTATTAGCATCCACTAAGTCAATAAATTTTTTCTAGGAGATATCTCAACTTTCATCCCCTGTTCCAGAGAATGTGAGTAAACTAATTGAAGGTAGTTTGACTTCTAGTTGTGTTGGGTTAAGGGAAGCTGTTGTTGTGGTTGCTTTACTATGGGTAATTATATTGACAAGGGAATATAACTTGGCTTGTGTGATATCCACATAATCTGCCTGTTCAGTTATAATATTGTCAAAGTCTGATTCCAATATACTGGTGTTAAAAGTACAGTATATTTTTCTCCATTTGGCTTCATTCTTGCTGAAATTTGTTTGCTGCAGGTTGTTAGTAACCCCCTCCAGTTCAGCAAGATCAATTGCAGTGTGTTTACTCAGATTGTCACATTTATTGATCTGTATGGTTAGGTGACCTGTAAAACCTGCAAGGGCTTTTTCCATTTTATCTGTGGTAGACAACGTGGCTGCTTGGGCAAGCCTTGTTGGGCTTGTACTAGGGCTAAGCCTTGTTGGGCTTGTTGGAGTATTGCTCATATACTTTGAACAAGTACTGTTGGTAATTGCGAAGGAATATTCCTTTTACTAGGCTACAATATCCTACCTCCTAAGAAGTTAACACATAATGAAATGATACATTATCACACACACACAAATTATTTGAGTTTTAACCAGTGTATTTCAAGTTAGCTCATCAAAATTACTATTAGTTGGTACAGAGACACTCATTAATACCCAAAGGTGCAAAAATTATAGGTAAAGTATATGCTAATGTACCAATTAAATACCAATTAAGTACCAATTAATGTACTAATTAAAATGTACCAATGTACAACACATCTCATGTTGTCAATGAAAGTGCACAATGTTTAAATACTTATTAGGTTGTAGTAATAGTTCCACTCTTGACAAGTGAGTATATCCTACCCTTAAACTAGGTTAGTACAATTAATTAGATTAGACTATGTTGCACAGCAATTCCAGTCTAACATTGTCCTACCTCTGTATAAGAGTTGGCAGTAAATAAATGGTAATATCTGCAATAAATAGTATGGTGCAACATTTATGTGTTAAATGTTTATATGCAAACTCTAGAGATATATATACATTTATGGGTAAAGCCCCTTATCAACCTCTTGTAATGGTAATAATTTATTTATTATGAGATTAATTAAGAGCTGCTGTTATATATTGGCAACATTAATTTCAATCACTTGTTAATTAATTGGACATTTTGTCTTTTGGGTCATTCTTTGGAACAATGTTGGTGCTTGTGGCTTGCAGTAAGGGGCCAGCAGTTAGTTTTTTTAAACGTTGTATAATGTCACCAAAGTTTTTTTGACTAGTTGTATATAAAAAAGGGCTGCAATTGTTCCAAGCTTCAGTATTGCATCCTAAATAGAAAAAGGCGATTTTTTTTTACTTTTTTTTAACGAATTTTACACATTTTCAAATCGAAATTACAACCACAAGTTTTAAATGAAATCATTTATATGATTTTATTATTTTATTTCTCTTCTATCACATTAGTATATAATAAAAGTTTTTTTCAGTAGAATTTCTAAAATATGTTTAGTTTTACTAATACAAATAGTCAAAGTAAGATAATAAAAATTATGTAAATATATCATGTTTATTACTATTTTAAAATCAATAAATGAACTAAGGAAAAAAACTCAAAATAGAATTATAGAAAAATAAACTCTTCATATAAGGTGTAAGTTTCATGAAAATTGAATAAAAAATGAATGAGTTATAGGAACGTTTATGTTACTTGAAAAAAAATTGAGTAAAAAATGTAGTCTAAGGTGCTGCCATCTGTGGCTGAGGTTGACATCAACCAATTTCCTGCAAAATTGACACCTTTACTGATAGGCTTACGTGCAGTCAGGTGTATAAGTGCCAATCCGTCTGATAAACAAATAAGGAAAAAAAAAACATTAATTTTTGGGGATAAAACTAATTATTAAATATTTTTATCTTATGCTATTGTGATAGCTGAGTCATAGACATGATTTCAGTTGACACTTGTGTTTGATGCTAATCTTTGACCATTTTGTAAATTTTTTGACACATAATTCAATCCTTTTTTTCTCCCTTCCTATTTATGCTACAATGCTGAGACTTAAACCAGATGAAACCCTGTTCATATAAAATCCGTCAAAAAAGTTTGAAATCGAACTAGTTTTCATTTATTGTATATTTTTGGCATATTTGGAACTGATGCAACTACTAAGTTCTGTTTACTGCTGGCCAAGGTTGACTGAGTTAGACAAGAGGTTTGTATATATAGCAGGGTACTTGCTGCTATAATTTGATATATTTGTGTAATTACACTGGCTATTGTTGATGAACTATGTATTGATTCTAGTTCATCCAGTGAAAGTAGACCACATTTGTGGTGTAATTCCTAGCAGTCATTAATGTGTTTTTTATTTTATTTTATTTATATTGAATTTAGTTATTTCCAAGTTTACTGTACTTTCTTCATTATTAAACTATAATACTAAGTAGACTGTATTTTATGATTTAACCTTCCAGGTGTTTACCTGAACACAAGTGGTGGGGTGGTTAAATGTACATAGCTTATACCACATTTAGTGGTTATAAATAAGCTATGAACATTTACTGCTAATGTTACATAGTTTATACCACATATCGTGAAGTAAATAGTCTATAGTATTATTCTACAGTTAAAAAGGGTTAACATTACAGCTAATGGGTTAGTTTAACTGTGATATCTTAGCTATTTTATGTAATTATGGCCTGTTTTGGCAGTGTGCTAAGCTTTAGTTTTATTAATAATTATACTGAATCCAGTCACAGTGAACGCTTTTTAATTAACTTTTAATCACTAGACTGTTAGTTAAAGATAGGAAATGTGTTTAAATATGTGTTTTGATGATGTCACAGAACTTCCCATTCTCTTTAAACTTTACTGACTTTCTAATGTAAATTAACTGCATCTTGTGGTGGTTAAAAGTTAGTGTACTATGTGTTATGTGTCTGTTTCCGACAAGATGGGAGAGGAAAGGAATTACTAGGAGAACTGAGAAGTGACCACCTACCCACAAGGGGAACACTTGACTTAGGATTAATAATCGTTTGGGTGGTGTGACATTTGCCTCATACTGTCCATGAAGATGATTGCAGGAGAGGGAGTGGAGGAAAGGAAGGGAGAGGAAGGGAGAAGGAAGGAAGAGGAAGGAAGGAATGCGAGAAGTGGTCTGCTTCATCTGCCCAATACAGCTCCAGGTCTCCGAATTTAAAAAAATATTCGTGCATAAACCTTAACCCTTTAGCTGCTAAGGAGTTCTGAGGAGATTTACACCCCTGTGCGCAATAAAAAAAATTCCAAAAAAGTATTTCGTCTTCTAAAAATGTTAATTTGTGTTCCCTGAGCACGGGAAAAAAATCGTAGGTGACATATTTTGGGCGCAATAGGACGAGGAAGTCTGGCAAAATGTGGGCATTGACAAAGCAATCGTCAGAGCCGGTCAACATCACCCGAGTTGACAGGTGGGAGTTGCCACAAACATATTATTGCCTAATTATTTCAATGTCTCAATCAATCAAAATAATTGATTTTTCTTAGTTTTTTTGCAGTAATATTCTTCAATAGTGTGTATTGTGATATATTTATATAATAAAAGGGGTGAATCATCACTATACTCAAAAGTATGGTGTGCATATTAGTGATTCAATTATTATGTTCATAAAACAATAAACAAATAGTTTTGCTGTTATTACACTCTATTTATTACACACAGATTATATATAAGTATCTGCATGCTTTGTTCACCATAATGAACCACTAAGTTGTTATTGTGAGTTGAAAAGCAAAGAGGAGTGACTGCCACACACAGCCAGCCACTCATTGCCCAACCCGTTCTCGCACTTTCGTATAGTCAATATTAACTTATTAAATACGTGCATATGTGACATACTAATTTATTGTGAATATTTTAGTTTACCTTGAAAAGCTTCATAGAAACCACAGACCTTACCTAATCTTCTTATTATGTTAAGATAAGCATCTTATTGCTTCGTAATTACAATTATTACTTAACCTATTATAGGTATAGGTACACATATGTGCAGTGCACACATAAGTGCACACATATGCACTTATTTAATAAGTCAATATTGACTGTAAGAAAGTGCAAGAATGGGTTGCATTGCCACTCCCTCACTTGCCCACTTTCTCCTCCCACTATCCTGTTTTTTTTTATTCACTATAAATAGACGTTATATATATAAGTATCTACATGTTTTGTTCAACACAACTGTACAACTAAGCTGATATAGTTAGTTCAGGCACTAAAAGACGTCGCTACATACAGTCAGCTGGCGGCTGCCACCCTCACACATTCAAGGTCATACGTAATAAATTTCTTCCCCAACATTACTGTTTGCAGTGTTATTACACTATATACACACATTATATATAAGTATCTACATGCTGTATGACCCGTAACTGTACACCTAAGCTTGTAGGGTGCCCAAAGAGCATAGTGGCCACCCTCTACACAGCTAGACATGTCATGCAGACGAAGCAACCTCCGTCACCCAAATGGCTCCTCCCAACAATCTTTTTGCTGTTATTACACTAATACACACATATTATATATTAGTATCCACATTTGTCTTCACCATAGAGAACCATTGAGCTGGTATGGCGAATGCAGACAATAACAGGTGGCCACACAGTCAGTAAACGATGCTTCGTAACGTAAATCTCCCTTCGTTCCTCAGCAGCACTCCTCCCACAGCGCTAATTATCACAACACTCCTGCTATTATCACAATCTTGGTCTTTTTAGCACAGTCAGGGGTCATCTGTAATACTGTCATTGCTAAATAATAGCAGTTATATATTTATTTTGACATTTTTCGGCGATGCTGTGGTCACAAGCTGAACAGCAATGCTGTTCGCTCATGCTGCATGCGCCAGCCTTGGTTGCTCCAACAGTACTGTGGCTCTCACACCGGAGAATACTGTCCATGATTTTTTTTTAAATGGAATTTGTTTATAAGAGCCATAAGGAAGCTAATATGAACCCCACATAAATAAATAAATAAATAAATGTTTATTCAGGTAAGGTACATATATAAAAGAGATTTTACAAAATTTGATCGATTTATAGATAGAGCTAGTACATACAATTCCTAAAGCCACTATTACGGAAAGCATTTCGGGCAGGAAAAACATTAATGACTAAAACGTAATACTGATTGAGTATAAAGAATAAAATGTGTTGAGAACAAATAAAAATAAAAACGAAAAAAGGGGGTGCATGGCTGAAAAAGCAGCACTAATAACAATTAGGTCCACAAACAGCGTTTTTTTTTTTTAAACAGACATGGGTTGATAATAGAGGGGTAAGGTAGGTTACAGAGAATTTATTAGGTATTAGGTGCTTCGTTTTTACCTTAAACTGGTTGAGAGAGGTACAGTCTTTAACATGGTTGGGAAGGTCATTCCACATTCTGGGTACCTTGATTTGTAGAGCATTTCTAGTTTGATTAAGTCATACTCTTGGAATATCAAAATTGTGTTTATTTCTGGTGTGGTGCTCATGGGTTCTGTTACAACCTTCAATGAAGCTTTTGAGGTCAGGATTGGCATTACAGTTCAGCATTTTATATATGTATAATACACATGAGAGAATGTGCAGTGACTTAATATCTAACATATTCAGAGATTTGAGTAGAGGTACCGAGGGATGTCTGGGGCCAGAGTTTGATATTGTCCTAATAGCATCTTTGTGTTGAGTAATTAGAGGACGTAAATGATTTTGGGTAGTAGAACCCTAAGCACAAATACCATAGTTGAGATATGGATAGATGAGGGAGTAATAGAGAGTCACCAGGGCAGGGCGGGGTACATAATATCTGATCTTAGAAAGAATGCCAACAATTTTTTAAACTTTTTTTGATATATTTAAAATGTGTCCCTGGAAATTCAGCTGGGAGTCAATAAGAACGCCAAGGAATTTGCCATCTAATTTGTTACAAATTTGGGTATTGTTTATTTTGAGATTCATTTGATTAGAGGATTTATTGCCAAACAGAATATAGAAAGTTTTGACAATTTTAAGGGTGAGTTTGTTGGCAGTTAGCCAAAGATGGACTTTATTTAGCTCAGTATTTACTGTGGCATTCAGAGCAAGGGTGTCAGGACTGGAGTAAATGAAGGTTGTGTCGTCAGCAAATAGAATTGGTTTGAGGTGTTGGGAGGCATTTGGAAGGTCATTAATGTAGATGAGAAAGAGGAGAGGGCCAAGTATGCTGCCCTGAGGAACACCGATGTTGATGGGTAGGGTGGGAGAAACTGAATTATTCACAGAAAAATACTGGAGCCTGTCAGTAAGGTAAGATTTGAGGTATTGCTGAGAGTGTCCTCTGACTCCATAATGATGTAATTTAAGAAGAAGGTTTTGGTGGTTGACAGTGTCAAAAGCCTTACACAGGTCCACAAATCACCCAACAGGGAACTCATTTTTATCAAGTGCTGCATGAATCAAGTTAATCATACTAGTAAGTGCATCGTTAGTGCTTTTTTTGGGTCTGAAGCCATATTGACAAGAGCTAAGTATATTGTGTTTGGATAGATAAAAGTAAAGCTGCTTGTAGATTAGTTTTTCAAATATTTTTGACAAGTTAGGCAGGATTGATATAGGTCTGCAGTTGTTGACATCTGTGAGATCACCACATTTGTGGACAGGGGTTACTCTCGCTTTTTTTTTAGAATATCTGGAAAGATTTGGAGTTCAAGTGACTTGTTGAAGAGCAATGCAATAGCAGGGGCTCTGGAGGCTTTTTTGTAAATTAAAGTTGATATCTCCTCAAGGGCACTAGACTTGGTTTTAAGAGAAAGGATTATCTCATTAACGTCAGTGGAATTAGTAGGCTTCAGGTACAGAGACTGTGGATAGTTACCTGTAAGATAGTCCTTAACATCAGTACTGGAGGATGGAATATCATTTGCAAGGGATGGCCCAATGGAAGAGAAGAACCTATTGAACTCAATAGCAGAATCAGAGGCTGAAAGCTGACCATCGTTATTGGACAGGAGTGTTGGTTTGTTATATAAAATCTTCTTTGATCCCAATATTTGTGAAATTGTGCTCCAAGTTATTTTAATGTTGCTCTTTATTTGGGTAAATTTATCTACGTAGTATTTAGTTTTGGCTCGTCTAATTATTTTAGATAGCAATAACGAGTAATTCTTTGAGAATTCTTTGGAGACGGTTCCTAACCTATACTTCTTCTCAAGGTCATGTTTTTTATTTATGGATTTAAGTATTCCCTTTGTAAGCCAAGGATTGTTAAGCTTTTTGGTTGTGACTTGTTTTGTAAGCATAGGACAGTGAGTGTTATAGAAGCTGAGAGATTTTTGAAGAAAAGATTGCACTGCTAGGTTGATGTCCCCTATGTTACTTAACTCGGACTCCCAGCATAGCCGCCATTTGAATTGTGCCTGGCACCCTATGGCATATATATACACCATGCGCAGTTTAAGGGTTAAAGCATGACTTTCTTATCCAAAACCTATATCCAGTAGATTTAACATAGTGGAGTTTTGCTGGGTTCCCGGCCATATTGGTGAGTCATTAAATAAGTGTGCAGATGCTGTCACTAAGGAGACTATCCACACTTGTCCCATTTTCTGTAAAGGTATTCCTTATTCCAATTTTTACCTATTATTCATTCCTCTATCCTTCCCCGTTGGCAGGGTTGTTGGTCTTCTATTAATGGTAACAAAGTACATACTCTTAAAAGAAGTGTGTGTTCTTGTGGCTTTCATCCTACCACCGTAACGGGCAATAGGAAAACGGCTCTGGCGATGCTATGTATTGGTCATACATGTTTAACTCAGGAGCATGTAATGGGGCGCCACGCTGCTCCTTATTGTCCTAACTGCATTGTCCCTCTTACGGTTGTGCATATCCTTGTTGAATGTCCTGACTTCCAGGATTTTAGAACATGTGTCTTGCTTCCCAACCATCCCTCGAGGTCATTTGTCCCTTGATAGAATTCTTGGTGAATCGAATACATTTTATATCATTCGCCTTAAGCATTTTTTCCTGTATTGGCATCTATAGTGGTAATAGCACCCTATGATTATTCTGCGCATTTCATGGTGCTACATAGCCTTCCTGGGGTGGTGCCTTCTTTTGATAATTACTTCCTTACTTATCCAAATCATGAATTCATAAAAACCTGAACCCATGCCTCGAATAAAAAAAAAATATATATATGCCTAACCTAGCTAACTCAATTAATATCACCATTCCTTCACAATAACATAAACAAACAGGATAATGACAACATAGCCAATAAGTATTATGTATACTATACAATAAGTATACTAAGATTATTGTGACAGTGATGACTGTCACAATAATCCCGACTGTCAATCCTCAGCAGTCCAGCACATTTTCCCAACTCTTCTGGAAGAACAAAAACATCCTTCACTGACATGATATAGCTACATAAAGGAAATCCCCTACCTATCAAAAATACAATCTAGCTAAATCATTGGATAACCTACCGCCAACAAGTTATTTATTTATTTATTTATTTATGCATATACAAGAATGTACATAAGGAATGTGAGGATACAATTATGGTAATTACAGTCTTGTAAAGCCACTAGCACGCGCAGCGTTTCGGGCAGGTCCTTAATCTAAGAAAATTTTAAGGAGGTAAATACTTGCAAAATTTATAGACAAAAAAATGATAACAGATTACATGGAATGAAAAAAAAAAAAAAGATGAGAGAAAATTATAGGTACAGTATATTAAAGCACATAGGTAGCTATGATTGATTGCAATGACAGCTTAAAATGGTAGTTGACAACAAATTGGTAGGCACAATACAGCAGAAACAATATAAGATTGATTGCAATGACAGCTTGAATGGTAGTTGACAAAAATTGGTAGTCACAATACAGCATATGGCTAGCACATAAAAGAAGACAGCAATGAACACAATGATAAGGTTGTTTGATATTACATAAAAATTAGGAGATTGGGTACCACTAGGTACAGAGCAAATTTAAAGCTCAGTGTAGGAAACTAAATAGATGAAGTTAGGTACTTTTTGGTTTTGCTTTTAAATAAGGCAAAAGTTTTACAGTTTTTCAATTCACTAGGGAGTGAGTTCCATAGACTAGGTCCCTTAATTTGCATAGAGTGTTTACACAGATTAAGTTTGACCCTGGGGATATCAAAGAGATATTTATTTCTGGTGTGGTGATAATGGGTCCTATTACATCTGTCCAGGGAGAGTTTCAGAGCATGGTTTGCATTTAAGAACAGGGTTTTGTAAATGTAGTTGACACAAGAGAATGTGTGGAGGGAGTTAATATTTAGCAAGTTTAGAGATTTAAACAAGGGAGCTGAGTGTTGTCTGAAAGCAGAGTTAGTTATTATTCTGATAGCAGATTTTTGCTGTGTGATGATGGGCTTAAGGTGGTTTGCAGTGGTAGACCCCCATGCACAGATACCATAATTAAGATAGGGGTAGATTAGTGCATAATATAGTGAGAGGAGAGCAGAGTTAGGAACATAATATCTGATTTTGGAGAGTATACCAACTGTCTTAGAGACTTTCTTAGTTATGTGTTGAATGTGGGTGCTGAAGTTGAGTCTCTTGTCTAGGAATAGGCCAAGAAACTTGCCATCATTTTTATTACTGATGTTAATGTTGTCTATCTGTAGCTGAATTGCATTTGATGATTTGCTTCCAAATAAGATGTAGTAAGTCTTTTCGATGTTTAATGTTAGTTTGTTCGTTGACATCCATAAGTGGACTTTTTTTAATTCATTATTCACAACATTATTTAGTGTATGTGGGTTGAGGTTTGAGTAGATAAGGGTAGTATCGTCAGCAAACAATATAGGTTTGAGAATATTAGAGACATTAGGCAGATCGTTTATATATATAAGAAATAGAAGAGGTCCTAAGATGCTGCCCTGTGGCACTCCAACGGTAATTGGTAGAGTGGAAGAAGTTGTATCATTGATGGTTACATATTGGTGTCTGTCACTAAGATAGGATCGGATGTAGTCAAGGGCAAGGCCTCGGATTCCATAATGCTGGAGTTTAAATAAGAGGTAGTTGTGATTAACAGTATCAAAGGCTTTTCTTAGGTCAATGAAGAGTCCAATCGGAAACTCATTTTTGTCAAGGGCTGAGTAGATAATGTCAAGGAGACTAATGATTGCATCATTGGTACTCTTTTGGGACCGGAAGCCAAACTGGCAGGGGCTGAGTATGTCGAATTTTACGAGGTAGGAATAGAGCTGTTTGTAAATAATTTTTTCAAATATTTTTGATAGAATGGGTAGATTTGATATTGGTCTATAATTGTTTATGTCCGCCGGATTGCCTCCTTTATGGACTGGCGTTACTCTTGCTTTTTTGAGGATATCAGGGAAGGTGTGACACTCTATAGATTTGTTGAACAGTAGTGCTATGGGTGGGGCAAGGGCATGGGAGGCTCTCTTGTACACAATGGACGGAATTTCACTGGTGTTCCCTGCCTTGGTTTTTAGAGAGTGTATGATGGACACAACATCTGCCGGGCTGATTGGTGAAAGGAGAAGAGAGTTTGGATAGCTGCCTGAGAGATATGTGTTAATATGTGTCTGAGTCTGTGGGATTTTACTGGCAAGATTAGCACCAACCGATGAAAAGAAACTATTAAATTCATTTGCCATTTCTAAATCAGTTGACGGTATATCCCCATCCTTGTAGAGTTTTATTTGGTTATGTGAGTGTTGTTTAGTTCCTAGGATACTAGAGATAGTTTTCCAAGTGTTTTTCATGTTGCCTTTTGCTTCATTGAATCTATTCACATAATATGCAAGTTTTGCCTTTCTTATGATACTGGTAAGCATTGATGAGTACCTTTTAGCTACTTCCTTTGAAACTAGGCCAATCCTAACTTTCTTTTCATATTCATGTTTCTTGTTGATTGAGTTGAGAATGCCATTTGTGAGCCATGGATTGTTTAATCTTTTGTCAGTTACTTGCTTTGTAAGAAGGGGACAATGAAGGTTGTAGAGGCTTAGAGTTTTGGAGAGGAAGAGGTTAGCTAATGAATTTATATCATGGGTATTATTGAATTCAGAATCCCAGTTAATATTGTGAAGTGCCTCTGTAAGATTGTCTAAAGCTGATTCACTGTGTAGCCTAAATGAAAATTTCTTGCTTTTTGGTGGTGTTATGTCCATGTTCGCTATGAGAAAGGTAGGATAGTGGTCAGTTGTTCTGTCGTAGATTATACCAGATACAAGGGGAGCTGTTATGTTTGTCCATATGTGGTCCAAGGTAGTGGCTGATGTTTGAGTGACTCGGGTAGGTTTGGTGATAGTGGGGATTAGCATACAGGAGTTCATGCTGTTAAGGAAATAGTCAACTTGAGAGCAGTTTTGTTGACCCAGGTCAATATTAAAGTCTCCTCCCAGAATGATGTGGTTTTTGTTGAGATTGTTGTTTATAATAAGATTCCTTAGGTTGTCTGAGAAAGAAGCTATGTTAGTATTAGGAAATCTATAGATGGCTCCAATAGTCAAAGAGGATTTAAGGGATTTAATTGTAAACTGAGCAAAAGTATATTCACAGTAGTCATCTCTGTCACTAATAACACTGTTGCAGATAAATGTATCTCGGTAATATATAGCTGTGCCACCACCTTTTTTATTAGGCCTACAGTTATGAATGGCTTTATAACCAGCTAAGTTGTAGAGTTGGGTATAGTCTTTATTTAGCCAAGTTTCTGTTAAAATAATGAACGATAGGTTAGTACCTAGTGCTGTGAGTAGTGCATTTAAATCGTCAAAATGTTTACCAAGTGATCTAACATTTTGGTTATAAACTGATAGATAGGTGCTATTTTGGAGTTTGTTTTTAGCCTGGTGTGCTGTGAAATACTTACAATAATGATGATCAATGTGCTGGTTGGTATAGATATGAGACAGAAGATTTTGATCAGGATCAATATCAGTGTGCATAGAGATGCAGAGGGATCACGATACAAGATACACGATAAAGCAAAACACAAGAATAAGAGCAGATACAATAAAATAGTAACAATTTAGAAGTAAAATAAAGATCCAATAGATAGCCAGGGAGGACACAGAAGTTACATAAAATAAAACACAAAAAATCAGTAGAGACTGACAATATAAATGTAAAATAAAAAATAATAAGAAAAATAATAATCATAAAAAAATGATCTTGAAGATAATTAGCTTAGTAATGGTTAATTAACAGGGTAATAAAAATAAAAAAGTGTTTCCTTCTTGAATACATATCACACCAAAGTTTAAAACGATGCTGAAATTTCAATAATTCAGGAGGGTGACAACTCGTTAAAGTCCATTCCTAATGCTTCATTCAACACCTCTGGAACATTATGGCACAGTGTGTCACTAAGTCTCTTAACCTAAAATAAAAAATAAATCGATGTCCATTTTATGACATTCTCATACTCCTAATATCACGTGTTATCTGAGTACACGGCACCCCCCATCAAACATTTTGGCATTTTCTAAATGTTCTAAAAAACGACTTTTCAATGTTTTGGGCACGTTTTAAATTATGTTTAATATACGCGTTTTGAGAATTTGTATAGACGAGTATAAAACGTGAGATCATAACTTTTTAATAACATGTGTTTTAAATGTTTTGATGTAACATTTTGGAGCAAAGGTTTTTAAAATGTTAATTCTAATTATTAATTATTGCAATAATTAGGTATAATTATCTCTATTGCATTTAGAAAGATAGAGAGAGAGGGAGAAGAGAGAGACAGCGAGAGAGGAGAGAAAGAAATACAAAGAGGAGAGAGACAGGAGGAAGGAGAGTGAGAAGAGAGAGAGAAAGTGAGACTGGAGAGAGAGCAGAGAGGTAGGAGAGAGGGAGAGAGAGAAGAGAAAGAAGAGAGAGAGAGAGAGAGAGAGAGAAGAGAAAGAAGAGAGAGAGAGAGAGAGAGAGAGAGAGAGAGAGAGAGAGAGAGAGAGAGAGAGAGAGAGAGAGAGAGAGAGAGAGAGAGAGAGAGAGAGAGAGAGAGAGAGAGAGAGAAGAGAAAGAAGAGAGAGAGAGAGAGAGAGAGAGAGAGAGAGAGAGAGAGAGAGAGAGAGAGAGAGAGAGAGAGAGAGAGAGAGAGAGAGAGAGAGAGAGAGAGAGAGAAGAGAAAGAAGAGAGAGAGAGAGAGAGAGAGAGAGAGAGAGAGAGAGAGAGAGAGAGAGAGAGAGAGAGAGAGAGAGAGAGAGAGAGAGAGAGAGAAGAGAAAGAAGAGAGAGAGAGAGAGAGAGAGAGAGAGAGAGAGAGAGAGAGAGAGAGAGAGAGAGAGAGAGAGAGAGAGAGAGAGAGAGAGAGAGAGAGAGAGAGAGAGAGAGAGAAGAGAAAGAAGAGAGAGAGAGAGAGAGAGAGAGAGAGAGAGAGAGAGAGAGAGAGAGAGAGAGAGAGAGAGAGAGAGAGAGAGAGAGAGAGAGAGAGAGAGAGAGAGAGAGAGAGAGAGAGAGAGAGAGAGAGAGAAGGAAGGAATGAATGAGTGAATAAAATTGAGACCAGACAAGAAAACAGCGTGAAAGCGATAATGACAGACAGACAGACAGATAAATGAATTGAGAAAGACAGACAGAGAGATAAATAGAGAAGAAGAGACAGGGTGACAGAGAGAGAAAAATAATGAGACATAGAGAGACAGAAGGACAGACAGACAGACAGACAGACAGACAGACAGACAGGCAGACAGACAGACAGACAGACAGATAGACTGAGAGTGACAGACAATCAATGGAGAGAAATAAGACGAAGATAGAAGAGACAGAGAAAGAGAGAATAGGATACAAACAAAATGATTGAAAGAAAAACAGCCAGAAAGAATGATGAGGAGAAACAAACAAGCAGATAGATGGAGACAGACAGAGCAATAGAGAAGAGAAAGACAGACGGAAAAATAAACAGAGGAACAAAGACATGCAAAGAGACAACGAGAAAGATGATTGAGGTGGCGGCTGTATCCGCGGCATTGAGTACTGCGGCGGCGGCTGTAACCGCGGCATTGAGTACTGCGGCGGCTGTGATGGCGGCGAGAGAGTACGGCAGCGGATGTGATGGCAGAGTGAGTACGGAGGCGGCGTGAGTATGGAGGCAGCGTGAGTATAGAGGCAGCGTGAGTACGGAGGTGGCGTGAGTACGGCTGCGGCTGTAACGGCAGCATGAGTATGGATGTGGTATGAGTACGGTTGCGTCTGTGATGGCGGCGTGAGTACGTCGTCGTTAGTACTGCGGTGGCTGTGATTGCAGCGCGAGTACGGCCGTGGCTGAGACGGTGGAGGGTGTACGGCAGCAGCTGTGATGGCGGCGTGAGTACGGCGTCGGCTGAGACGGGGGCGTGAGTATGGGGGTGGCTGTGACGGCAGCGTGAGTACGGCGGTGGCTGTGATGGCAGCGTGAGTACGGCGGTGGCTGTGACGGCGATGTGAGTAAGGCGGAGGCTGAGATGGAGGTGCATGTACGGCAGTGGCTGTGACAGCGGTGGTGGTGACAGCTGCATGAGTATGGCAGCGTGAGTATGGCGGCAGCTAAGACGCCGGCGTGAGTATGGAAGTTGCTGTGCCAGCAGCGTGAGTTACCTGGTTGATACCTGGTTGATGGGGTTCTGGGAGTTCTTCTACTCCCCAAGCCCGGCCCGAGGCCAGGCTTGACTTGTGAGAGTTTGGTCCACCAGGCTGTTGCTTGGAGCGGCCCGCAGGCTTACATACCCACCACAGCCCGGTTGGTCCGGCACTCCTTGGAGGAATAAATCTAGTTTCCTCTTGAAAATGTCCACGGTTGTTCCGGCAATATTTCTTATGCTTGCTGGGAGGACGTTGAACAACCGCGGACCTCTGATGTTTATACAGTGTTCTCTGATTGTGCCTATGGCACCTCTGCTCTTCACTGGTTCTATTCTACATTTTCTTCCATATCGTTCACTCCAGTACGTTGTTATTTTACTGTGTAGATTACACAGTAAAGTACACATTTTACTTGGCCCTCCAGTATTTTCCAGGTGTATATTATTTGATATCTCTCTCGTCTTCTTTCTAGTGAGTACATTTGGAGGGCTTTGAGACGATCCCAATAATTTAGGTGCTTTATTGCGTCTATACGTGCCGTATATGTTCTCTGTATTCCCTCTATTTCAGCAATCTCTCCTGCTCTGAAGGGGGAAGTGAGTACTGAGCAGTACTCAAGACGGGACAACACAAGTGACTTGAAGAGTACAACCATTGTGATGGGATCCCTGGATTTGAAAGTTCTCGTAATCCATCCTATATTTTTTTTTTTTTTTTTTTTTTTTTTTGAGATATATACAAGAGTTGTTACATTCTTGTACAGCCACTAGTACGCATAGCGTTTCGGGCAAGTCCTTAATCCTATGGTCCCTGGAATACGATTCCCTGCCGCGAAGAATCGTTTTTTCATCCAAGTACACATTTTACTGTTGCGTTAAACAGAGGCTACAGTTAAGGAATTGCGCCCAGTAAATCCTCCCCGGCCAGGATACGAACCCATGACATAGCGCTCGCGGAACGCCAAGCGAGTGTCTTACCACTACACCACGGAGACTGCATTTAAACTGCTGCTGTTTGACATCATTTTTCTGGCTGTCGCAATATTTGCTTGGTTATGCTCCTTAAACGTTAGGTCGTCAGACATTATTATTCCCAAATCCTTTACATGCTTTTTTCCTACTATGGGTACATTTGATTGTGTTTTGTACTCTGTATTATGTTTAAGGTCCTCATTTTACCGTACCTGAGTACCTGGAATTTATCACTGTTAAACATCATGTTATTTTCTGATGCCCAGTCGAAAACTTTATTAATATCAACTTGAAGTTTTTCAATGTCCTCAGCCGAGGTAATTTTCATACTGATTTTTGTGTCATCTGCAAAGGATGATACGAAGCTGTGACTTGTATTTTTGTCTATATCTGATATGAGAATAAGGAAAAGCAGCGGTGCAAGGACTGTACCCTGAGGTACAGAGCTTTTCACTGCACTTGGACTAGATTTTATATGGTTGACCGTTACTCGCTGAGTCCTGTTTGACAGAAACTGAGTATCCAGCGTCCTACTTTACCGGTTATTCCCATTGACTTCATTTTGTGTGCTATCACGCCATGGTCACATTTATCGAAAGCCTTTGCGAAGTCCGTGTATATCACATCAGCATTCTGTTTTTCTTCTAATGCCTCAGTGACTTTGTCGTAGTGCTCAAGTAGCTGTGAGAGGCACGATCTTCCCGCTCGAAATCCATGTTGGCCTGGGTTGTGAAGGTCATTGGTCTCCATGAAATTGGTGACCTGACTCCTAATCACTCTCTCAAATACTTTTATGATGTGCGATGTTAGTGCAACTGGTCTATAATTCTTTGCCAATGCTTTGCTCCCTCCCTTGTGTAGAGGGGCTATGTCTGCTACTTTAAGTGCATCTGGTATCTCCCCCTGTGTCCAAGCTCTTCCTCCACACTATACTGAGTGCCTGTGCTACCGGCACTTTGCATTTCTTTATAAATATTGAATTCCATGAGTTCGGACCTGGGGCCGAGTGCATGGGCATGTTTTCAATTTCTTTTTCAAAATTTAGTGCGCTCGTGTTTATATCAGTTTTATTTACAGGGGTTTGAATATCCCGCATAAAGAAATTGTCTGGTTCTTCCACCTTCATGTTGTTTATTGGAGTGCTAAACATGTCCTCATACTGCTTTTTTAGGATTTCACTAATTTCTTTGTCATCCTCCATGTATGAACCTTCACTTGTACAAATAAATCCAATACTGGCTGTGGTTTTTGCTTTTGATTTCGCATATGAGAAGAAATATTTTGGATTTTTCTTTATTTCCTGAATTGCTTTCTGTTCTAACTGCCTTTCTTCAGTTTCATATGAGTGTTTCAATTTCCGCTCGATTTCTTCAACCTCCCTATTTAAATTATTCCTTCTTTGACGGGAAATTCGTGTCTGCATAAGCAGTTCCGTTATTTTTTTCCTGCGTTTATAGTGTCGTCTGCGTTCTCTTTCTACGTTAGATCTCTTTCTGGCTTTCCTCAAAGGAACATGTTTCAGACAGACTTGATACGCTTCTGAAGTCAGTTTTTCTATTCCTTCTGTAGGACTTGTATTACTTAGAACAGTTCCCCATGGAATGATTGTAAGTTCCCTGTTTATTATCTCCCAGTCTATCCTTTTATTATTAAAATTGAATTTACTGAATAGCCCCTCTCGCTTTATCAACGTTTTAGGTCTATTCTGAGTATTGATGGTCGTTTGCACTTCAATGAGTTTGTGATCTGAGTATGTGGTATCTGATATCGTAATGTCTCTGATAATGTCTTCATTGTTCGTAAAGACCAGATCTAGAATATTTTTATTTCTCGTTGGCTTCGATATCTGCTGATTGAGTGAAAATTTGTCACAGAATCTAAGTAGTTCTCTAATCTGTGGTTGGTTAGGTCCTGATAGATTTCCTGGTATAATATTATTGTTTGCTATTTTTCACCTGAGACTAGGCAAGTTGAAGTCACCTAGGAAGATAATATCAGGTATCGGGTTCTCCAAATTATCAAGGCTATTCTCTATTTTGTTTATCTGTTCTGTGAATTCCACAGCCGTTGCATCTGGCGGTTTGTATATTAGAATAATCACTAAATTTATTTTCTCTATTTTTAATCCCAGTACCTCTACCACCTCATTTGTAACGTTTAGGAGCTCCGAGCATTGATTGATTGATTGATAAAGATTAAGCCACCCAAGAGGTGGCACGGGCATGAATAGCCCGTAAGTGGTACATTTTTTTTTCTCAGTATTCTGAGGTTGCATTTAACCATCAAGCTGTTATCGCGGGGGAGGATACTGCTTCACAGTCTTTATGAGGGTGTCCAGCTGCTGGACACCTTTGTTGACCAGGAGAGTGGCTGTGTTGATGGCTTCAGGGTGGCCACTGCATGATTCAGGAACTCTTAAAGCTCTTCTAAGGTCATTGGTTGCTTCACATTCCAGAAGATAGTGAAGTAATGGCTTTTCTGTGACAGTTTGGCAGAAGATGCACTCTCTCTGTCGGGGTTCACCAATCTCCCAGTTGCATCTGTAACCTAGACGTAATCTATATAGCCTAACTGCTATTTCCCTGTGGATTCCTTTTGGGATATTTAACCTTTCTAATTTGGTTGCCTGAAGATACCATGATGCAGATGGCGAACCTTCAGCTAAGTGCAGGTAGGCTTTGTTGAGATGTGAGAGTTTTTTGGTGATGACGTTTTTTATGTTCTCTAGGCTGGGTTGAATTGTTTTATGTATCACTGGATGACAAGTTGCCAATTTAGCAATTTCATCAGCTTTTTAATTTAATGGGATTCCAATATGGGATGGGATCCAGTTTAAAGTTATGTTGAGCCCTTTGCCTTTAGCGACTGCTCCAAGATACAAAATGGTGGTAATTATTTCCACATTATCTTTCCACTGTTTTTGTCCTAGTATTTGAAGTGCAGCTTTTGAGTCTGTTTGTATGATTGCATTTTGAGTGTTTTGTGCAATCACATATGCGAATGCCTGTTCCGAGCATACAAGGTCTTCCCTAATATACAGACCCACTCCTCCATGTGACCTAATTTTCCTATCACACCTGTATAGGTTATATCCTGGAATCCAGATCTCACTGTCCAACAATTCCCCTTCATGGGTTTCTGTGAAAGCTCCAATTACTGCATTTGACTCCGTGAGGAGGCCATTTATGAACTGTACTTTGTTGTTTGTTCTTGTTTTCAGTCCTTGTATGTTGGCAATGATGATTGAGGTTACTCTATTAGTGATAGTTTGAATGGGAGACTTTTTCGGCAAGCCCATTATGTGTGGACATAATGAGTTTGTTCTGACCAGTACTGATTGTTGTCGGGCAGTTGCCTGTCGTAGTTGTAGTTCCCTTTCGGTGGGTAATTATATCTGTAATTCTGGAATGCAAGTGGATCTGGCATCCAGTTCCATACACTCTCCATGCTGCTCTTTTTGAATTCTCTGCCGGTCTGGTATAAAAAATTTATAGAGTTTCCTCCAAATTCATTATCCTGCTTGCCACTCTTTATGTAGCGTTCCGTGCCTTTCACGTGAAAGTGTGGGCAGCTGAGGTCATAGCATTTTCTGTCCTCCAGTGAGGTTTGGCACATGACAGGATGGAAAAACCTACATATTGATCCAAATCGATACTCACCTTTCCTAAGCATATTTAAACATTTTTTGGGATGTTGGTAACTGCAGTCTAATCCTTTCTTATTACCAGCATATCTATGTCTGCATATGCCCTTTGCATAAAATTTGCATAAGTCTGTCCTTCTGTTCTGAATTGCTTTTTCGGGAACCGTCGTAGTGTCTGTACCTATCGAGCTGTCTGGTACACTTTCTAGTTTACTGTCATCTACATCCTGGCCTACTGAGTCAGAGTTTACAACTTCCTGAGTTTCAGCCTCAGTTTCATCCCTGACTCTAGCCTCCGCCCCTTGTATATTAGAATTGTTGTTGTTCCTTTCCCACTCCTTCTGGATGGCTGGTAGGCTTCCAATGAATGATGTTTTCCGATCATGCGTCATGTTATCTAGAAGGTTTATTAGGATATTACAAGCTGGCAGGTCATTTTTACACACCCAGAGCAAGTGACCAGCTCTCAGTGCCGTAGTGTTACTCACTCCTGTACAAGCCGAATGGAATCTAGTCTTACAGATATAACATTCAATTCCTGTTACCTTTGTCTTTAAGGAGTTGTTACACTGGCTACGATGGAGTACAGCGGTGGCTGTGATGGCAGCTTGAGTATGGCGGTGGCTGTGACGGCGAAGTGAGTACGGCAGCGGCTGAGATGCTGGTTCGAGTATGCCAGCAGCTGGTATTATAGTGTGGGTAAGTCGTGTTGTCGTTGTTCCTTCTTTACAGACAACCCAACCCACAACTCGGTAGAGTGCTTCTACTTTACCAGGAGATCACACTGGGCACTTCTGGCTCTTGGAGAGGGGCTCAACGTCACACATTTAGGGGATGCGGCTCCAATATTTTGCCTCATTGTCACGTGCACACACCCACTCGAGCCACTATGACTCCCCACTCTCTCCTTATGTGATATGATCTCCTCAATCCCCTTTGACTTATTAGTTTTCCGTCCTACCCTGTCCACAGCGGTGGTTCTTGGTTCTTTCTTTCTCTCTCTCCTTCTTTACTACTTCCTGGGAAGCCTCACTAGGACAAGGTCAAACACCAGCAAATTGGAATACATTTACTGGACAAAGCACATACACAATACATCCACACATATAATAATAATGAATCCTATACTCTATACTATTACAATCAGGTTGCTCTCCGACACCATCAGAACTCCATCATCAGCTTATCAAGTGGTATCCTTTCTTCTGATTCACCACCTGATATTATCAACCTCCTCAAGTCGGTCAAGTCTACATACACTGTTGCACTATCAACAAGAGAATAAATATATATATATATATATATATATATATATATATATATATATATATATATATATATATATATATATATATATATATATATATATATATATATAAACGTGTACAAGGAAAATCAGCATGTGAATGCAATAACACATATCAGTATAAATGTTCCTTGATACACAACAATGATCAATCGATCACCCTATCAGTTCTAGAACACATACATCTGTAGGTAATCCAGCCTACGACTGTAACTCTAAACTTCAGTATAAACATTCCTTGACATGAGAATGCAAACAATCACCCACCTCTCGCTGCGTCTTGCACGCTAATGACAACCAAACACTCGATTACCTCCCTACAAGTAATCATTTAGAACTTCCCTCACACGGTTGGAAGTTCACTACCCTGATCTCTTCGGGTTCTTCTGGGTTTAACTACCAGGATCCTCTGCAGCACTTCTTGGCAGCTACACCATGAAGTCTTCCTTGAGCACTTCGGTGATTCACCACCTCTGTTAGGGTCCTCCACAGCTCTCCTGGCTGCTACACCATGAAGTTTCCTCGAACAACTATGGTGCTTCACCACCTATACAGAAGCACGTGACACTCCTCTTCACTGCTTCTCCTCACAACTCGAGGTCCTCTGCTCCACTACCTTGGAGTCTCATCAATTACTCCCTCTGTGCTGGCTTCGAAGTTCTCAGCAACTTCTTCCCCAAAGACAAACCTGCAACCCATCGACACTCCAATAAAAATGTTTCCCCTTAAACACATAAACAAAAATAATCACACAATTTTATTTGCCTCCAACCTCTATCTGCTCTCTACATACTGTGAGAGTGGACTCCCTCATTTTTGGGCTGGTCCATGCTCCACCTCGCCCGGCAGGCCTCACTCACTCCACTCTGGGAAGGTCCTCCGCCGTCGGGAGCTCTCAGTCACCTGCCAGTGCTCAAAGGGGATGGACGTCACTCCATGTTCCTCCCTCTCCACTCTCTTATTTTAGGCCTTCTGCCTTATCAAAACATGTCTAACTTATCAATAAACATTGCTACTGTCGCTGGGCACACGACCAACTACAAGCAATCACTATGAACTGGCTTAAATCGTGCTTACCACAGATTGTCTGGTTGAGGGCGCTCCTTCCTCTGACAGAGCCTGGTCAGGGCACTTCCACAGCCCACGAAAATGTCTCTGGGCGGCTTAATACTCTCCTCGCCGTCCAGGACTTGAGACCACAACGTTCCAGCTCAGTTCCACAGCTGGCACGTCTGCACACTTCTCTTCTCTTGGAGATATATCACTAGGGGTTCCTTTCTGACAGGAGCTCAGATGGAGCGCGGCTTTCCCCCGCGATGTTTGGCGCTCAAGTGAAGTCAAAGCCCTCCAGAAGCGAGCCTCATTCCTCCAGCAAATTATCTACATCTCCTAACCAGTCATTTATCTGTTTTCTTATTCACTGCTCATAATCTTAAACTCTGTGTAAAATTTACCCAATTATTTTTACATATGAATCTTCATGTCTGTATTTCCGACCTCCTAGTCAGGTCAGGCTTGTTGAATAACTCTCAAGGGGGAGACTCGTTTCTCCTGTAGGCTGAGATCATAAGACTGTGACAGCGGCGGTGGTGACAGCAGAGTGAGTACGGCGGCGGCTGTGACGGCGGCATGAGTATGGCAGCGGCTGTGACGGCAGCGTGAGTATGGCAGCGGCTGTGACAGCGGCCTGAGTACGGAAGCAAGAGTATGGCAGCAGCTGTGATGGAGGCGTGAATACGATGGCGGCTGTGACGGCGGCATGAATACGGCTGCGTGAGTTTGAAAGTGGTTGTAATGGCAGTTGTGACGGCGGCAGTGAGTACCCAGGAAACAATTTAAGGTTGCCACAACGTATCTGGAAAGTAGTGGTAATATTTGTTTTCTCGCATTAGATGCATAATTTTGTGTGAATGTAAATAATAAGTTTCCACAACGTATTGCACGAAACGTTTGCTAAAAAAAATTGAAACTTTGAGGCAACCTTAAATGTTTCATAAACGTAGTTTTTGGTATTGCTAATATATATATATATATATATATATATATATATATATATATATATATATATATATATATATATATATATATATATATATATATATATATATATATATATATATATATATATATATGTCGTACCTAGTAGCCAGAACTCACTTCTCAGCCTACTATTCAAGGCCCGATTTGCCTAATAAGCCAAGTTTTCCTGAATTTATATATTTACTATAATTTTTTTCTTATGAAATGATAAAGCAACCCTTTTCTCTATGTATGAGGTCAATTTTTTTTTATTGGAGTTAAAATTAACGTAGATATATGACCGAACCTAACCAACCCTACCTAACCTAACCTAACCTATATTTATAGGTAAGGTTAGGTTAGGTAGCCAAAAAAAGCTAGGTTAGGTTAGGTTAGGTAGGTTAGGTAGACGAAAAAACATTAATTCATGAAAACTTGGCTTATTAGGCAAATCGGGCCTTGAATAGTAGGCTGAGAAGTGCGTTCTGGCTATTAGGTACGACATATATATATATATTTATATATATATATATATATATATATATATATATATATATATATATATATATATATATATATTTATATATATATATATAAATATATATATATATATATATATATATATATATATATATATATATATATATATATATATATATATATATATATATATATATATATATTAGTATATTTTGGTAGCAGTCTTTCCTGTAGACATATACTATTAAATATGACCGAAAAAGTAAGATTAATAATTCTAACACGAATTTTCTCGATCTTTCGTACATTTCTTTTCACTGTTGGTGGTAATTCAAAAATCAATTCTCCAAAATTAATTTTTATTTCTAGTCTGACGCGACACTTGAGCGCGTTTCGTAAAACTTATTACATTTTCAAAGACTTTAGTTTACACATACACAACTGAATAGAACTTACACATCTCCGATTTGTTTATATTTACATTTGAGTGAGGTGGATTGGGTGAGGTGGCATTAATAGGATATTAATATCATCAACACAAGACAGAACACGAAACAATGGGTATTGAATGGAACTGATTGTAGAAAGCCTATTGGTCCATATTTCTTGATGCTTCTATATTGGAGCGGAGTCTTGAGGTGGGTAGAATATAGTTGTGCATTAATTGGCTGTTGATTTCTGGTGTTGACTTTTTAATGTGTAGTGCCTCGCAAACGTCAAACCGCCTGCTATCGCTGTATCTATCGATGATTTCTGTGTTGTTTACTAGGATTTCTCTGGCGATGGTTTGGTTGTGGGAAGAGATTATATGTTCCTTAATGAATCCCTGTTGCTTATGCATCGTTAAACGCCTAGAAAGAGATGTTGTTGTCTTGCCTAAAAACTGGGTTTTTTGGAGATTACAGTCCTCAAGAGGGCATTTGAAGGCATAGACGACGTTGGTCTCTTTTAAAGCGTTCTGCTTTGTGTCTGGAGAGTTTCTCATGAGTAGGCTGGCCGTTTTTCTGGTTTTATAGTAAATCGTCAGTTGTATCCTCTGATTTTTGTCTATAGGGATAACGTTTCTATTAACAATATCTTTCAGGACCCTTTCCTCCGTTTTATGAGCTGTGGAAAAGAAGTTCCTGTAAAATAGTCTAATAGGGGATATAGGTGTTGTGTTAGTTGTCTCTTCAGAGGTTGCACGGCGTTTCACTTTCCTTCTTATGATGTCATCGACGAAACCATTGGAGAAGCCGTTGTTGACTAGGACCTGCCTTACCCTACAGAGTTCTTCGTCGACTTGCTTCCATTCTGAGCTGTGGCTGAGAGCACGGTCGACATATGCGTTAACAACACTCCTCTTGTACCTGTCTGGGCAGTCGCTGTTGGCATTTAGGCACATTCCTATGTTCGTTTCCTTAGTGTAGACTGCAGTGTGGAAACCTCTGCTCTTTTCCATGACTGTTACATCTAGAAAGGGCAGCTTCCCATCCTTTTCCATCTCGTAAGTGAAACGCAGCACGGAACTCTGCTCAAACGCCTCCTTCAGCTCCTGCAGATGTCTGACATCAGGTACCTGTGTAAAAATGTCGTCAACATACCAGCAGTATATGGCCGGTTTCATGTTCATGTCGACTAAGACTTTTTGCTCGATGGTACCCATGTAGAAGTTTGCAAACAGGACAGGAAGCCATCTCTTGGTCGTGGAATTGAACAACATTGTGCATTGAACAACACCTCGACATCCTCACAGACCGACATCACCTCAGCACTGAAACAAGGATTATCAAGAAACTAACAACGTTATATGGAGGACCTATGGCAATTCCACGACCAAGAGATGGCTTCCTGAACCTTGCAGGAATTAACCTCACTGAGGACCAAATCACTCTCCTAAATCTGGGTATAAACTGTCACGTTATGTCCAGACCGAGTGAGATGGCCCGGAAAGTGGAGTTGGAAATCCTGTTGGACGACATATTCGACCTCGAGACACAAAAGAAGGTCACTACCAAAGATACCTTACAAGCAGAACTTATTGCGGAAGGAGGAAAGAATCGAGGCAATTACAGAAGCTCATAAAACTAACTGCAGGTACTGTCCCCCGAGCTCAAAGCGGCAGCTAAAAGCCTTCGTGAGAACAAGGAGATAGTTGTCAGGAGAGGCGACAAGTCGCCAATATACGTCATTCTTAAAAAAGACGAATATCTGGCAAAAATGAACCTCATACTCTCTGACCAAACTAAATTCCAAAGGGTAACGAAGGACACTACAGCCGAATTAAAAGCAAAGGTCAACAAACTGATCGAAACTGTGAACGCCAAGAAATCCGGAATCCACCTGCTAAAGATTATTGGGGAATATAAACCTGGATATGCGTATGGAAATGTCAAGACACACAAGCCTGGAAACCCACTTCGGCCAATCATTAGTCAGATACCCACACCCACGTACAGACTGGCAAAGCGACTCAACGGCCTGCTTAGGTCGCAAGTCCATGACTTGCGACCTAAGCAGGCCTTGCGGCCTAAGCTAACCTTGCGGCCTGCTTAGGTCGCCCATGACCTAAGCGACATGCTTAGGTCATGGGCGACCAATAGAGCCCGCCGTGACGTCACCGAGTGCCCCATGCGGCGCCAACATCAGAGTTGACCTGACTGTGGAGGTGAGAGGACGCACCTTGGGCAGCACTCGAGGATTTGAGGCTCTACAAGCCTTATTCAGTAGATTAAACTAGCCATCGCAGCCCACCGTAAGTTATTGGAGACCCTGCGCTTCTGGGAAGCAAAAAGAACCAAGTTCATTGAGCAAAGGAGTGCCAAACTTGGAAAATAGTCGGCGACGACGCTGGGCGGCTCCGCTGGACGTTGAGGTCTGGAAGGTGCGGAGGGCAGGCCTAGCCGTGACTGGGTCACATCCGCTGAGGTTTTTGGAGGGACGACACCATTCCTAGGACGAGGATCAACGCCTTGTGGAAGGGACGAGTGTGTGAATATAGTGATTAGCTCAGTGCCCATTGGTGAACCAGGATTGGGATAGCTGAATCTCTGGGAATGGAACGGCGACGACGCGAAGGCTTCATGTCACCTGAGGACCTGTGGAACGTTCCTGGATCGTCAAGGATCGACTCAGGAAGCGTGGGAACCTCACACCATCGAGGGACAGGCGTCGTGAGCCAGGAATGTAAGGTAGATCAATTTACCCTCCCATTACCCCTTGTGTGAGTAGGCTAGATAGGCCACGATATTTACTTATGTATGTGGCAGTATGACATTAATACTTTAGTAGTAGAATGGGCTGCAGGGCAGCTTGTGTCCAGGACTGTTGGAGAGGACAGTGTGTGTGGACGGCAGGACAGTTGAAGAAGAGGTGCCGACGTGGTGAAGAGGCTCTTCTGTGAGAGGTGTGTGACTCCTGTCTAATCTGCCTAGTTAAAGGAGTGGTTGGAGGTCGTGAAAGAAGAGTTGCTGATGATCTCCAGATTTATTATCCTTATTTTCATTTTCATGTATTGCTTGTGATTGTATGTGTGATCATGTAATTTGTGTCAGTAAATTCACACATTTTACCATTGTGTTTAAGTGTGCCTCCATTATAATATTACTCTATGAACATACACGAGGGTTATCATAGTACCACCTAGGGAACGTCGCGTTCTGTATAGAAGTTCTTTTCGCCTGGACAGTGATAAAGCAGCACAGACTTATATAAGAGTGTACCCTTAGCCATCTGGCTAGTATCAGAGCCTGACTGGTGGCAACAAGCAACGTAGTGGCTGGAGATAGGTAAGGCCACAGAGACTTTTATGGGAGAGTACCCTGGGCCGACAGTCCAATAGCAGATCTATGGGAGTAGCAGCACTCTGGCAACAAACAGTATAGAATACACCCACTGAACTGCATCGCTGGGGTGCAGATATACTAACCCAGCTGGCGACCTTGTTAAGAAGAAGATAGAGAAGGCAGGCATGAAAGGAGTTCCTGCAACCTTTTTGTCTGGCAGGCAAGGCTCAGAGGAATTTATTGTTATATGTTAAGCCTGAGTCTTCCTTCACTCCTCCACGGGTCTAGGCCGGAACTGCTGATAGTAGTTTCCCCGTGGTTGACTGAAGGGCTTCCAGGGTGAATCAGTGGCACCCCCTTCAGTGGTGGAAGCAAAGACCTGCGGTGGTGGGCATTGCTGGTCCTCTCCTGTTGGACCAAGGAGACTCTGGTGAATCCCGGGAGTTGGAGGGGCTGTGTATTCTGCCTTCTGAGCCCCTAGCAGCCGAGTGCTAGTGGAGCTTCGGCCCACCCCCCGTAACAAGAACTTACGACCTTGCCAGGATTCGAACCACGGTAGCCAAGAACTGGAAACTTCGCCAGGAAGTGTGGATCAGGCTACAGTCTTGCCATGGTATGGTAATCAAGCTACAGTGTTGCCCAAATTTCAAGTCTGTGTTGCCAGGGTACTAATACAGTGTGGCCAGTGAATTCAGTGGTACTGTTGTCCAACCAGCTAAGGGACTGAAACGGTGAAATTAGTACCTACTAACTTGTGTGTGCTGTCGTGTATGCTCGATGATATAGAGACGGAGGAGGATAAAGTAAGGAAATTTATTGAGACAAGGGACAAGAGAATTTTGGAAGAGTGTACCAAGGCCCAGCTCCAACAAGTGGCAAACCACTTTGGGATCAGGTTGAGGACGACTAAGGTAGCGGAGCCTTGGCCCACCCCCCCCCCTGACAAGAACTGGCGACCTTGCCAGTGTACTGCACTGGCATACTGTGCCAGCGCAGTACAGAAACGCGGTACTGAAGCTTGCACACTCAGTGGATCCCGCGGGTCACTTGGGAGTAACCAAGACCCTAAGCCGGCTTCGAGAACATTTTTATTGGCCGGGCATGGACGCGGTTGTAAGAAGAATCTGCAAGACGTGTTTCCCGTGTCAGAGAGCGGGGAAGAATGTCCCTGCCATCCCGAAAGCACCTTTAGTTCCAGTTCTTGCGTTTGGCCAGGCGTTTCAACGCCTAATAATCGACGTTGTCGGGCCATTACCTAGGACAAGAAAGGGAAATAATTACTTTTTAACCATCATGTGTGCTTTGACGAGATTTCCAGAGGCGATCCCAGTGCGGAAGGTGACGTTGAGATGCGTCATGGGACACCTTCAGCGGTTCTTTGCTTGGGTAGGTGTGCCCAAGGAGATCTAGTCCGACTGTGGAAGTGTTTTCCAGTCGAGGTGGTTTAGGCAGGCTATTGCGAGCTGGGGAATAGCCCAACTACGATCGTCTCCTTATAGACCTCAATCGCAGGGAGCGATTGAGAGGTTCCACTCCACTTTGAAGACCATCATAAGAGTGTATTGTGCAGAACAGGGAGCAGAATGCGATGAGGCTGTCTGTCCAGCCCTGTTTGCGATCCGAGATGCTATAGTTGAGTCTCTGGGATTCTCTCCATTCCAGCTAGTGTTTGGGCACGAAGTAAGGAGCCCGATATTGATGCTGAAGGAGCGGATGACGGCGGAGAAGACATTAGTGACAGTGGAAGAGTATGTGCAAAGATTCCAAGAACGATTGAAAACGGCGAAGGAGCTGGCTGCTGATCACCTGAAGACAGCGCAAGAAAAGATGTCGATCTGGTACGACAAGAAGGCTGTCCCAATGAAGTTCGAGGCAGGAGAGAGAGTGATGATGTTGCTACCTGGGAGAGGTAGAGTGACGGAATCACACTTTGGTGGACCATACTCGGTTATTCGGCGTGTGGGTCCTGTAAGTTATATGATCAGCAAGCCGAATCACCCCAACAAGACACAGGTATGTGAAATCAATCTTTTGACATACTTCCCCAGAGGAGCAAGAGAGTGCGAGAGTAAAGGGAGCAACACAGTCGCAAGAAGGGAAATTGGTTCTGTGTATGGAGATGAGCCAAGTGTTGCCAGCAGAGGAAAGAAAGTGGACCCGTGCCGATGGTACGCGCCTGTCAAATACAGAGAGTTTGACGCACCTAGAAGAGAAGCTGCGTCATCTGGATAAAGGGAAAAGGAGAGAACTAGTGACCCTAGTAAAGAGGAACAAGTCGCTTTTCACGGATGTGCCCCGACGGCACAAGAGTGTGGTGCACGAAGTGGATATGCGCGTTGGAAAGCCAATCAAGCAGAGCGCTTATTGGGTGAGTCCTGAGAAGAGGAAGATCATGCGACAGGAGGTGGACTATCTGTTAGCGAATGATCTCGCCGAGCCCAGCAATGGTGAGAGGAGCTCGCCCTGTGTGCTGGTCAAGAAGAGTGACGGATCATATCGTTTCTGCACCGACTATCGTAAAGTGAATGCCATAACCGTGTCAGATTCTCACCCGATGCCCTGAATAAAAGATTGCGTCGACCAAGTGGGAAACGCAAGGTTTGTCACCAAGGTCGATCTACTGAAAGGATATTATCAAATCCTTTTGTCTCCGAGTGCGAGAAAGATCTCAGCGTTTGCTACTCCAGACGGATTGTACCAGTACAAAGTGCTTCCGTTTGGTATGAAGAACAGCGGAAGTTGTTTTCAGATGATGATGAACGAAGTGCTAAGAGGGATGGAAGGTTGCACCGTGTACATAGATGATATAGTCGTGTATGCCGATAGCTGGAAACAACACATGAATCGACTGACGGAGTTATTCCAACGGTTGGAAGAAGCGAACCTGACGGTTAATCTGGCCAAGAGCGAATTTGGAAAGGCCCGATTAGAATACTTAGGTTTCGTCGTGGGTCAAGAGGAAGTGACTCCGGTAGACCAGAAAGTGATGGCAATCAAAGAATATCCAAATCCCAGGACGAGAAAAGAATTGTTGCGATATCTAGTGATGATTGGATACTTTAGAGGATTTTGCAAGAAGTTCTCGACAGTGGCACACCCTCTGACTGAATTGCTATCTAAGAACGTTAGATGGAAGTGGGGGGAAGCATGCCAAGAGTCCTTCAAGAAGATTAAGAAGTTATTAACCGAAGCGCCAGTGCTGATTTTGCCTGACTTTGAGTCAGATTTTATCTTGTACGTTGATGCTAGCGACGTGGGGGTTGGAGCCATGTTAGCTCAAGAGAAGGACGGAGTCCACCGTCCAGTGACTTTCTACTCGAAGAAATTCGAAAAGTACCAGAGGGCTTATAGTACAGTGGAAAAGGAAACCTTAACCCTGATCCTGGCACTGAAGCATTTTGACGTCTATGTGTGTGGAGGTACTAGACCGGTGCGAGTGTTCACCGATCATAACCCCTTGACGTTCGTGCACAGGATGAAGAACTTGAACCAATAGCTGACAAGATGGGCCCTACTGTTACAAGAGTACTGGCTAGAAATCAGGCACATTAAAGGAAGGGAGAATGTGGTAGCAGATGCCCGCTCCCGGATTTACTAACAGATATGACTCTTATTTTAAGGGGAGGGGTATGTTATGGTACCCTCTCCTATTTCTTTCGTTGCCTGCTTTAAGAGTCATATCAGCTCTCCCTACTGATTCTCTGAGATACAGGGAGTCTGTTGGTATATGTGGCGACCAGACCAGCCGCCAGGTAAGGGAGAAATTTACATAATAAGTTGTAGGTAAGGAGAAGGTGGCGCCCTGATATATATAAAAGAGTACCCCCTACCTGCAGATCCGCCATCTTGTAGAAAAGGCTAGCCGATTGCGGATTGGCCGACTTAGGTCACGGGCGACCAATCAGAGCCCGCCGTGACGTCACCGAGTGCCCCGGGCGGCGCCAACATCAGAGTTGACCTGACTGTGGAGGTGATAGGACGCGCCTCGGTCAGCTCTCGAGGATTTGAGGTTCTACAAGCCTTATTCAGTAGATTAAACTAGCCATCGCAGCCCAACATAAGTTATTGGAGACCCTGCGCTTCTGGGAAGCAAAAAGGAACCAAGTTCAATGAGCAAAGGAGTGCCAAACTTGGAAAATAGTCGGCGACGACGCTGGGTGGCGCCGCTGGACGTTTGGAAGGTGGGGCGGGCAGGCCTAGCTGTGACTGGGTCACATCCACTTAGGGTTTTGGAGGGACGACACCGTTCCTAGGATTAGGATCAACGCCTTGTGGAAGGGACGAGTATGTGAATATAGTGATTAGCTCAGTGCCCATTGGTGAACCAGGATTAGGATAGCTGAATCTCAGGGATTGGAACGGCGACGACGGGAAGGCTTCATGTCTCCTGAGGACCTGTGGAACGTTCCTAGATCGTCAAGGATCGACACAGGAAGCGTGGGAACCTCACACCATCGAGGGATAGGCGTCGTGAGCCAGGAATGTAAGGTAGATCAATTTTCCCTCCCATTACCCCTTGTGTGAGAAGGCTAGATAGGCCACGATATTTACTTATGTATGTGGCAGTATGACATAAATACTTTAGTAGTAGAATAGGCTGCAGGGCAGCTTGTGTACAGGACTGTTGGAGAGGACAGTGTGTGTGGACGGCAGGACAGTTGAAGAAGAGGTGCCGACGTGGTGAAGAGGCCCTTCTGTGAGAGTGTGTGACTCTTGTCTAATCTGCCCAGCTGAAGGAGTGGTTGGAGGTCGTGAAAGAGGAGTTGGTGATGATCTCCAGATTTATTATCCTTATTTTCATTTTCATGTATTGCTTGTGATTGTATGTGTGTTCATGTAATTTGTGTCAGTAAATTCACACATTTTACCATTGTGTTTAAGTGTGCCTCCATTATAATATTTCTCTATGAGCATACACGAGGGTTATCATAATACCAGCTAGGGAACGTCGCGTTCTCTATAGAAGTTCTTATCGCCTGGAGAGTGGTAAAGCAGCACAGACTTATATACGAGTGTACCCTTAGCCATCCGGCTAGTATCAGAGCCTGACTGGTGGCAACAAGCAACGTAGTGGCTGGAGACAGGTAAAGCCACGGAGACTTTTATGGGAGAGTACCCTGGGCCGACAGTCCAATAGCAGATTTATAGGAGTAACAACACTCTGGCAACAAACAGTATAGAATACACCCACTGAACTGCATCGCTGGGGTGCAGATATACTAACCCAGCTGGCGGCCTTGTTAAGAAGAAGATAGAGAAGGCAGGCGGGAAAGGAGTTCCTGCAACCTTTTTGTCTGGACTCAGGGGATTTTATTGTTATAAGGTAAGCCTCAATCTTCCTTCACTACTCCTCGGGTTTAGGCCAGAACTGCTGATAGCAGTTTCCCCGTGGTTGACTGAAGGGCTTCCAGGGTGAATCAGTGGCACCCACTTCAGTGGTGGAAGCAAAGACCTGCGGTGGTGGGCATTGCTGGTCCTCTCCTGTGGGACCAAGGAGACTCTGGTGAATCCCGGGAGTCGGAGGGGCTGTGTATTCTGCCTTCTGAGCCCCTAGCAGCCGAGTGGTAGCGGAGCCCCGGCCCACCCCCCCCCCCCCGTTACAATACCAACTGGTAGATCATTTATGTAGACAATAAACATCACTGGTGCAAGAACTGAACCCTGTGATACTCCACATGTGACATTTCTCCAGTCCGATACATTGCCTCTGATCACTGCTCCCATTTTTCTATCAGTCAGGAAATTTTTCATCTATGTTAGAAGCTTACCTGTCATCCCTCCAATATGTTCCAATTTCCAGAACAACCTCTTATGTGGAACTCTGTCGAAAGCCTTTTTTAGGTCCAGAAAGATGCAGTCAACCCAACCATCTTTTTTCTGTAATATCTCTGATGCTCGATCATAGAAACTGAGAAAATTCGATACACATGATGATCCAGATCGAAAACCATACTGTTTGTCTGATATTATATCATTTCTCTCCAGGTGATCTGCCCAATTAGTTTTAATTATTTTTTCCAATATTTTGACTATTACACTCTCAATGATACCGGTCTATAATTAAGGGGGTCTTCCCTGCTTCCACTTTTGAAGATTGGAACTATGTGAGCCTTTTTCCACACATCAGCTACAACTCCTGTAAACAGGGATGCCTGAAAAATCAGTTGAAGTGGAATGCTGAGCTCAGGTGCACATTCTCTCAGAACCCATGGTGAAACTCCATCTGGACCAACTGCTTTGTTCTTATTTAGCTCCTTGAGCATATACTATAGTGCCGTGGAGTATAGTGTCATGGTGTATAGTGTCGTGGAGTATAGTGCCATGGAGTATAGTGTCGTGGTGTATAGTGTCGTTGAGTACAGGGTCGTGGTGTATAGTGTCGTGGTGTATAGTGTCGTATATTATAATGTTGTTGTGTATAGTGTCGTATATTATAATGTTGTGTATAGTGTCGTGGAGTATAGTGTAATGGAGTAGAGTGTCGTGGAGTATAGTGTCGCGGAGTATAGTGTCGTGGAGTATAGTGTCGTGGTGTATAGTGTCGTGGAGTATAGGGTCGTGGAGTATAGTGTCGTGGTGTGTAGTGTCGTGGTGTGTAGTGTCGTGGAATATAATGTCGTGGTGTATAGTGTCGTGGAGTATAGTGTCGTGGTGTATAGTGACATGGAGTATAGTGTCGTCGAAGTATACTGTCGTGGAGAATAGTGTCGTGGAGTATTGTGTCATGGTGTATAATGTCGTGGAGTATAGTGTCGTGGAGTATATTGTCGTGGTGTATAGTGTCGTGGAGTATAGTGTCGTGGAGTATAGTGTCGCGGAGTATAGTGTCGTGGAGTATAGTGTCGTGGTGTATAGTGTTGTGGAGCATAGTGTCATGGTGTATAATGTCGTGGTGTATAGTGTCATAGAGTATAGTATCGTGGAGTATAGTGTCGTGGAGTATAGTGTCGTGTTGTATAGTGTCTTGGTATATAGTGTCTTGAAGTATAACCTAGGAAACAATTTTAGGTTGCCACAACGTATCTGGAAAGTGTTGGAAAGTATGGACAACGTTTGTTTTCACGCATTAGGTGCGTAATTTTGTGTGGATGTAAATAAGTTTCTGAAACGCATTGCACGAAACGTTGGCAAAAAAAAATTTGAAACCTTGTGGAAATCTTAAATGTTTCATAAACGTAGTTTTTTATTGCTGTTATTTATATAAATGTAGAAAAATAAAAGTATATTTCTACATTTAGTAAAATGAAACAGGGTCATAATAAAGGTTAATTCATCACTTTTATTCATATTCTTAGGAAGAGGTCGAGGAGGAAGAATTCCAGGTAAGAGGAGGAAGGAAGAGGATATCAAGGTGGAAGGAGGAAGTCGAGGCAGAGGAGGAAGGAGGATGAGGTAGAGGAGGAAGTTAAAGAGGACACTGAGGTGGAGGAGGGTGAGGAGGAGGGAGGAGTAGGAGGAGTAGGGCGAGGAGGAATGAGGGCGAGGAAGAATGAGGGCGAGGAGGAAGGAGGAGGAGAGCGAGGAGGAAGGAGGAGGAAGGAGGAGGAAGAAGGTGGAGAGCGAGGAGGAAGAAGGAGGAGGGCGAGGAGGAAGGAGCAGGAGGGCGAGGAGGAAGAAGGAGGGCGAGGAGGAAGGAGGAGAACAATAAGGAGGAGGGCGAGGAGAAAGGAGAAGAAGGAGGGCGAGTAGGAAGGAGGAGGCTGATGAAGGAGGAGGAGTAGGGCGAGGAGGAAGGAGGAAGAAGAAGACGAGATAGGAGAGCGAGGAGGAAGGTGGAGGAGGGCGAGGAGGAAGGAGGAGTAGTAGGGCGAGGAAGGAGAGGGAGGAGGCGGCGGGTGAGGAGTAAGAAGGAGGGCGAGAAGGAAGGAGGAGGGCGAGGAGGGAGGAGAAGGAGGGCGAAGAGGAAGGAGGAGAGCGAGGAGGGCGAGAAGGAAGGAATAGGAGGTCGAGGAGGAAGGAGGAGGAGGGCGAGGAAGGAGGTTGAGGAAGAAGGAGGGCAAGAAGGAAGGAGGAGGAGGGCGAGGAGGAAGGAGGAGAGCACGAGGAAGGAGGAGGAGGGCGAGGAGGAAAGATGAAGAGGGCGAGGAAGAAGGAGAGCGAGGAGGAGGGCGCGAAGGATGGAATAGGAGGTCGAGGAGGAGGAGGGCAAGGAGGAGGAGAGCGAGAAGGAAGGAGGAAGAGACACAGGTAAGAGGGTGAAGTCGAGGAGAAAGGAGGAGGTCGAGGAGTAAGTAGGAAGGAGGAGGGCGAGGAGGAGGAGGGTAAGGAGGAGGAGGGCGAGGAGGAAGGACGAGAAGGCGAGCGAGGAGGAATGAGGAGGAGGCAAGCGAGGAGGGAGGAAAGAGGAGGAGAGCGAGGAGGAAGGAGGAAGAGGGCTAGGAAGAAGGAGGAGGGCGAGAAGAAAGGAATGGAAGGTCGAGGAGGAAGGAGGAGGAGGGGAGCAGAGAGGAAGAAGAAGGGCGAGGAAGGAGAGGGAGGAGAGCAAGGAGGAAGGAGGAGGAGGCCGAGGAGGAAGGAGGTGGAGGAAGGAGGGCAAGGAGGAAGGAGTAGGAGGGCGAAGAGGAAGGAAGGCGAGGAGAGAGGAAGGAGGAGGAGAGCGAGGAGGGAGGAGGAGGAGGAGGAGGGCGAGGAGGAAGGAGGAGTAGGAGGGCGCAGAGGAAGGAGGAGGAGGAGGAGGGCGAGGAGGAAGGAGGAGTAGTAGGGCGAGGAGGGAGAGGAAGTAGGAGGGCGAGGAGGAAGGAGGAGAAGAAGGGCGAAGAAGGAGGAGAGCGATGAGGAGGGGGAGAAGGAAGGAATAGGAGGTCGAGGAGGAAAGAGGAGGAGGTCGAGGAAGAAGGAGCTGGAGGAAGAAGGAGGGCAAGGAGGAAGGAGGAGGGCGAGGAGGAAGAAGGAGGAAAGAGATGGAGAGCGAGGAGGAAGGAGGAAAGAGGAGGAGAGCGAGGAGCAAGAGGGCGAGGAGGAAGATGGAGGAAGGAGGCAACGAGGAAGAAGGAGGAGGAGGAGGGCGAGGAGGAAGGAGGAGGAGAGCAAGGAAGAAAAAGGAAGAGGGCGAGGAGGAATGAGGAGGAGGGCGAGGAGGAAGGAAGAGTAGTAGGGCGAGGAGGAGGAGGGAGGAGGTGGCGGGTGAGGAGTAAGGAGGAGGGCGAGAAGGAAGGAGGAGGAGAAGGGCAAGGAGGAAGGAGGAGTAGGGCGAGGAGGAAGGAGGAGGAGGAAGTCGAGGAGGAAGGAAGAAGTCGAAGAGGAAGGAGGAGGAGGAAGTCGAGAAGGAGGAGGAGGAGGAGGGCGAGGAGGAGGAGGAGGAGGAGAGAAATGCGGAAGGAGGAGGGCGAGGAGAAAGGAGGAGGAGGAGGGCGAGGAGGAAGAAAGAGTAGTAGGGCTAGGAGGGAGATGGAGGAGAAAGTGGGTGAGGAGTAAGGAGGAGGGCGAGAACGAGGGAGAAGGAGGAGGTCAAGGAGAAAGAGGGCGAGGAAGACGAAGGAGGAGAACGATGAGGAGGGCGAGAAGGAAGGAATAGGAGGTCGAGGAGGAAGGAGGAGGATGGCGAGGAGGAAGGAGGAGAAGAAGGAGAGCGAGGAGGAAGGAGGAACAGATCCAGGTAAGAGGGTGAGGTCGAGGAGAAAGGAGGAAGTCGAGGAGGAAGGAGAAGGAAGAAGGAGGGTAAGGAGGAGGAGGGCGAGGAGGAAGGAGGAGGAAGGAAGTGGAGGAAGAAGGAGGAGGGCAAGGAGGAAGGAGGAGGAGGAAGTCGAGCAGAAAGGAGGAGGAGGAGGAGAGCGAGGAGGAAGGAAGAGTAGTAGGGCGAGGAGGGAGAGGGAGGAGGAGGCGGGTGAGGAGTAAGGAGGAGGGCGAGAAGGAAGGAGGAGGAGGAGGGCAAGGAGGAAGGAGGAGTAGGGTGAGGAGGAAGAAGGAAGGCAAGGAGGAGGAGGAAGGAGGAGGAGGGCGAGGAGGAAGGAGGAGGAGGGCGAGGAGGAAGGAGGAGGATGAGTGCACGAGGAAGAAGGAGGAGGAGGGCGAGGAGGAAGGAGGAAGAGGGCGAGGAAGATGAAGGAGAGTGAGGAGGAGGGCGAGAAGGAAGGAATAGGAGGTCGAGGAGGAAGGAGGAGGGCAAAGAGGAAGGAGGAGGAGGGCGAGGAAGAAGGAGGAGGAGGAGAGAAAGCAGGAAGAACGAGGACGAGGAGGGCAAGGAAGAAGGTGAGGGAGGAGAGCAAGGAGGAACGAGGAGGAGGAGACGGAGGAGAAAGGAGGTGGAGGAAGAAGGAGGGCAAGGGGGAAGGAGGAGAAAGAGGAGAGCGAGGATGAAGGAGGAGTAGGAGGGCGAAGAGGAAGGAGGAGGGCGAGGAGGAAGGAGGAGGAGGAGGAAGGATGAGTAGTGCGAGGAGGAAAGAGGAGGAAGGAGGAGGAGGGCGAGGAGAAAGGAGCAGGAAGGAGGAGGGCGAGGAGGAAGGAGGATGGAGGAGGAGAGCGAGGAGGAAGGAGGAGGAGGAGGGCGAGGAGGAAGGAGGACGAGGAGGAAGGAGGAGGAGGGCGAGGAGGAAGGAGGAGGAGGGCAAGGAGGAAGGAGGAAGAATTCCAGGTAAGAGGATGAGGTCGAGGCGAAAGGAAGAGGAGGTCAAGTCCGTAGCGTGTGGGGAGGGGAAGCACACGAGAGCACAAGCTTTGTGAAAAACAATATATATCTCGGGATATTTCAGTGATACAGGAACTAAATACAGTCAGATAACTCATAAAGTGCATCTCAACTTATTAAACAATATACCATAGTGATTGCCATCCGACTTTTGTGCTTTAAGGAAATAACAAGTGAATTTTGTGGAGTCCACCTCGTGGTGCCAGAACCCACCCCAAAGGCCCACGTCCCGTGTGCCCACAGTGTGTGTGTGCTTACTAGCAAATTGGTTTCCAACAAGTGTAATAGGGGAATGTGGATCGAGAAATTAGTAATAGAGAAAGTGAGGTTGGAGGAAGTTTTTTATTAGCTCCGCCCTATTGCAAGTCGGAAATAAAGCAGAAAATCCCTTATTGTAATACAAGCGAATTAATATATCAGTGTATAACCCAAGTAACTGGCAACTGAGGGCCTCCAGCCGCGGCCTGGGACAACAACGTGTCAACTGTACAGCCTCTGGGACCCTCACCCTCGACCGTGCGATAAGTACTGACCATACAGTAGAACAAATAAACATATATATTGTTACAAATATACGGTATTCATATAATATTATAAATATGTAGATATATACAACAAAACAAGGCAAAATAAGAGTAAATAAACAAATTTGTGGCCACTGTAACAACTCCTTAAAGGCGAAGGTAATGGGAATTGAATGTTATATCTGTAAGACTAGACTCCATTCGGCTTGTACAGGAGTGAGTAACACTACGGCACTGAGAGCTGGCCACTTGCTCTGGGTGTGTAAAAATGACCTGCCAGCTTGGAATATCCTAAAAAACCTTCTAGATAACATGACTCATGATCGGAAAACATCATTCAATTTTTTTTTTTTTTTTTTTTTTTTTTTTTTTATTATTTTCTACCACAGACGTGGCCACACATTTACAATGCTAACCATCATATATACATTTTCTTCTGTCCTCCATGGACAGGGTTAGAGAAGTGTTAAACATATAGTTCAAGGGTTTATTGAACAGTCAACCACAGAAGGTGATTCGGTGCTTTTAAAATGCTAAGCTAACCTACGTACGTAAATACATAGATACACAGATTTACGTATGCCATACATAAAGTGTTAGATGTGTCTTTTACATAGTGTCATTAATGTACATTCACAAAGGTGAAATGTAATTCTGATCAGCTTCCATATATACTTTATACCCATACATATACATACACACACACACACACATATACATACATATATACACACACACATATGCATTCACATACATTTGTCTCATTTACTCTGACAGGGTGAGGTAGCTGATAAAGAAACTAGTGTGCAATTAAGCACGTAATCACTGAAGGTGATGAAGGTGCTTTTACAAGCTCAGGTTATATAGTTACATCATATATATACATTGTATGATTGATATATTACATGGTCAATCTTGGATACAAGTCCAATATATCATCAAGTGTTCCAGTACTCATATAGTAACTACAGAGTTCAGCATACCTTAGCCCAGGAGGGCGAAAGTCAGTCAATATGGGACATTCTACAATATAATGTTCAAGAGAGTGCATGTTTTCTCTTTCACAAAGTTGACACATTGTGTACTCGACATTTGGGTTTTGAGAAAGCTGCCAGATACGTCTATATCCCAGGCGTATTCTGGCCACTATAACATCACATTGCCTACCCACTTGCCTTGCCATTCCATTCATTGGAAGCCTACCAGCCATCCAGAAGGAGTGGGAAAGGAACAACAACAATTCTAATATACAAGGGGCGGAGGCTATAGTCAGGGATGAAACTGAGGCTGAAACTCAGGAAGTTATAAATTCTGACTCAGTAGGCCAGGATGTAGATGACAGTAAACTAGAAAGTGTACCAGACAGCACTGACAGCTCGATAGGTACAGACACTACGACGGTTCTCGATAGAGCAATTCAGAACAGAAGGACAGACTTATGCAAATTTTATGCAAAGGGCATATGCAGACATAGATATGCTGGTAATAAGAAAGGATTAGAATGCAGTTACCAACATCCCAAATTTTTTTTAAATATGCTTAGGAAAGGTTGAGTGTCGATTTGGATCAATATGTAGGTTTTTCCATCCTGATATGTACCAAACCTCACTGGAGGACAGAAAATGCTATGACCTCAGCTGCCCACACTTTCACGTGAAAGGCACGGAACGCTACATAAAGGGTGGCAAGCAGGATAATGAATTTGGAGGAAACTATATAAATTTTTTATACCAGACCGACAGAGAATTCAAAAGGAGCAGCATGGAGAGTGTATGGAACTGGATGCCAGATCTACTTGCATTCCAGAATTACAGAAACAATTACACACAGAAAGGGAATTACAACTACGACAGGCAACTGCCCTACAACAATCAGTACTGGTCAGAACAAACTCATTATGTCCACGCATAATGGGCTTGCCGAAAAAAGTCTCCCATTCAAACTATCACTAATAGAGTAACCTCATTCATCTTTGCCAACATACAAGGACTGAAAACAAGAACAAACAACAAAGTACAGTTCAGAAATGGCCTCCTCACGGAGTCAAATGCAGTATTTGGAGCTTTCACAGAAACCCATGCAGGGGAATTGTTGGACAGTGAGATCTGGATTCCAGGAAATAACCTATACAGGTGTGATAGTAAAATTAGGTCACATGGAGGAGAGGGTCTGTATATTAGGGAAGACCTTGTATGCTCGCAGCTCCTAAACGTTACAAATGAGGTGGTAGAGGTACTGGGATTAAAAATAGAGAAAATAAATTTAGTGATTATTCTAATATACAAACCGCCAGATGCAACGGCTGAGGAATTCACAGAACAGATAAACAAAATAGAGAATAGCCTTGATAATTTGGAGAACCCGATACCTGATATTATCTTCCTAGGTAACTTCAACTTGCCAAGTCTCAGGTGGAAAATAGCAAACAAGAATATTATACCAGGAAATCTATCGGGACCTAACCAACCACAGATAGAGAACTACTTAGATTCTGTGACAAATTTTCACTCAATCAGCAGATATCGGAGCCAACGAGAAATGAAAATATTCTTGATCTGGTCTTTACGAACAATGAAGACATTATCAGAGACATTACGATATCAGATACCACCTACTCAGATCACAAGCTCATTGAAGTGCAAACGATCATCAATACTCAGAATAGACCTAAAACGTTGATAAAGCGAGAGGGGCTATTCAGTAAATTCAATTTTAATAATAAAAGGATAGACTGGGAGATAATAAACAGGGAACTTACAAACATTCCATGGGAAACTGTTCTAAGTAATACAAGTCCTACAGAAGGAATAGAAAAACTGACTTCGGAAGCGTATGAAGTCTGTCTGAAATATGTTCCTTTGAGGAATGCCAGAAAGAGAACGCAGACCACACTATAAACGCAGGAAAAAAATAACGGAACTGCTTATGCAGACACGAATTTCCCGTCAAAAAAGGAATAGTTTAAAAAGGGAGATTGAAGAAATCGAGCGGAAATTGAAACACTCATATGAAACTGAAGAAAGGCAGTTAGAACAGAAAACAATTCAGGAAATAAAGAAAAATCCAAAATATTTCTTCTCATATGCGAAATCAAAAGCAAAAACCACTGCCAGTATTGGACCTATTCGTACAAGTGAAGGTTCATACACGGAGGATGACAAAGAAATTAGTGAAATCCTAAAAAAGCAGTATGAGGACATGTTTAGCACTCCAATAAACAACATGAAAGTGGAAGATCCAGACAATTTCTTTATGCGGGATATTCAAACCCCTGTAAATATAACTGATATCAACACGAGCGCACTAAATTTTGAAAGAGAAATTGAAAACATGCCCATGCACTCGGCCCCAGGTCCAGACTCATGGAATTCAATATTTATAAAGAAATGCAAAGTGCCGGTAGCACAGGCACTCAGTATAGTGTGGAGGAAGAGCTTGGACACGGGGGAGATACCAGATGCACTTAAAGTAGCAGACATAGCCCCTCTACACAAGGGAGGGATCAAAGCATTGGCAAAAAATTATAGACCAGTTGCACTAACATCGCACATCATAAAAGTATTTGAGAGAGTGATTAGGAGTCAGGTCACCAATTTCATGGAGACCAATGACCTTCACAACCCAGACCAACATGGATTTCGAGTGGGAAGATCGTGCCTCTCATAGCTACTTGAGCACTACGACAAAGTCACTGAGGCATTAGAAGAAAAACAGAATGCTGATGTGATATACACGGACTTCGCAAAGGCTTTCGATAAATGTGACCATGGCGTGATAGTACACAAAATGAAGTCAATGGGAATAACCGGTAAAGTAGGACGCTGGATACTCAGTTTTCTGTCAAACAGGACTCAGCGAGTAACGGTCAACCATATAAAATCTAGTCCAAGTGCAGTTAAAAGCTCTGTACCTCAGGGGTACAGTCCTTGCACCGCTGCTTTTCCTTATTCTCATATCAGATATAGACAAAAATACAAGTCACAGCTTCGTATCATCCTTTGCAGATGACACAAAAATCAGTATGAAAATTACCTCTGCTGAAGACATTGGAAAACTTCAAACTGATATTAATAAAGTTTTCGACTGGGCATCAGAAAATAACATGATGTTTAACAGTGATAAATTCCAGGTACTCAGGTACGGTAAAAATGAGGACCTTAAACATAATACAGAGTACTTAACACAATCAAATGTACCCAAAGTAGGAAAACAGCATGTAAAGGATTTGGGAATAATAATGTCTGACGACCTAACGTTTAAGGAGCATAACCAAGCATATATTGCGACAGCCAGAAAAATGATAGGATGGATTACGAGAACTTTCAAATCCAGGGATCCCATCACAATGGTTGTACTCTTCAAGTCACTTGTCTTGTCTTGTCCCGTCTTGAATACTGCTCAGTACCTACTTCCCCCTTCAGAGCAGGAGAGATTGCTGAAATAGAGGGAATACAGAGTACATATACGGCACGCATAGACTATAGCACCTAAATTATTGGGATCGTCTCAAAGCCCTACAAATGTACTCACTAGAAAGAAGACGAGAGATATCAAATAATATACACCTGGAAGATACTGGAGGGCCAAGTACCAAATCTACACAGTAAAATAACAACGTACTGGAGTGAACGATATGGAAGGAAATGTAGAATAGAACCAGTGAAGAGCAGAGATGCCATAGGCACAATCAGAGAACACTGTATAAACATCAGAGGTCCGCGGTTGTTCAACGTCCTCCCAGCAAGCATAAGAAATCAGTGCCGGACCAACCGGGCTGTGGTGGGTATGTGGGCTTGCGGGCCGCTCCAAGCAACAGCCTAGTGGACCAAACTCTCACAAGTCAAGCCTGGCCTCAGGGCCTGGCTTGGGGAGTAGAAGAACTCCCAGAACCCCATCAACCAGGTAAGGAGGAAGGAGGAGGGCGAGGAGGAAGGAGGAGGAGGAGGGCGAGTAGGAAGGAGGAGGAAGGCGAAAAAGAAGGAGGAGGTTAAGGAGAAGAGCAAGAAGAAAGGAGGAGTAGGAGGTCGAAGAGGAAGGAAGAGTTGGTAAGGTAGGAAGGTCGCGGAGACAGAGGTTGAGAAAGAGGTGGAAGGAAAAGGTCGAGGAGGAAGAGGTTAAGGAGGAAGGAGGAAAAATTCCAGGTAGAAGGATGAGGTCGAGGAGGAAGGAGAATGATGTTGAGGAGGAAGGAGGAGGAGGAGATCGAGGAGGAAGGAGGAGAAGATAAAGGAGGAAGGAGGAGGAGGAGGAGGTTGAGGCAGAGGAGGAAGGAGTAGGTCTAAGAGGAATGAGGAAGAAGGGGGAGAGGAAAGGAGCAGGACGTCTGGGGGGGAAAGGGGGGAATTAGGTAACGGAGGAGAAGAGGAGGTGGTAGAATATCAGGGGTAGGAGTAGTACAGGTAAGAGGGGGAGGGGGAAGAGGAGGAGGAGTAAGAGAAGGGTGATGAGAAGGAAGGGGAAGAGGAGGGGTAGAGAGGAGGGGTTAGAGAAGGGTAAGAGGAGGGGGGAGGGGTAAGAGAAGGTGGGTAAGGCGGGGGAAGGAGTAAGAGAAGGGGGATGAGAAGGAAGGGGAAGAGAGGAGGGGCAAGGGAAGGAGGGATGAGAAGAAAGGGGAAGAGGAGGGGGAGGGGTAAGGGAAGGGGGATGAGAAGGACAGGGAAAAGGAGGGGGAAATGAAGGGGATGAGGAGGAAGGGGAAAAGGAGCGGGAGAGGTAAGGGAAGGGGGGATGAGTAGGAAGGGGAAGAGAGGAGGGGCAAGAGAAGGGGGGATGAGGAGGAAGGGGAAGAGGGGAGGGGTAAGAGAAGGAAGGTGAAGAGCAGGGAGAGGGGTAAGCGAAGAGGGGATGAGGAGGAAGGGGAAGAGGGGAGGGGTAAGAGAAGGAAGGTGAAGAGCAGGGGGAGGGGTAAGCAAAGGGGAGGATGAGGAGGAAGGGGAAGAGAGGAGGGGCAAGAGAAGGGGGGATGAGGAGGAAGGGGAAGAGGAGAGGGGTAAGAGAAGAAAGGGGTAGAGCAGGGGAGGGAGGGGGTGATGGTCACTACGCGCGGGTATAAACACTGGCACACCACCCGGGTGATGGTCAGCTGGGTACTACTGGCCCTCTCCTGGTGGGACCCACACAACAACCGTCGCTGCCTCACTAACTTGCAGTGTTCACTTAATAATATTTATTTAATTCATTAGTAAAATCAGAGATAAAGTTATGCAAAACATCATTATCAAATTCTTTATTTTTCTTCCTGTAATTGATGAAGATGAACACACCATAGTCATCTACCAAGACATGCCTGTTTAATCCAGCGCCCTAACACGTCATGGCAACTCTGTAGGCCTATAGTGTATAGCTCCAGGCCTCACACAGGTCCCGTTACACTCCCTTCCCATCTTCTCCTCCCCACCTTCCCCTCTTCCCTCCTCCCTTCTTACCCCCTCCTCTTCCCCTTCCTTCTCCTCATTCCCTTTCTCTTACCCCTTCTCTTTCCCTTCCTTCACATCCCCCTACTCTTACCCCCTCCCCCCTCCTTATCCCACTTCCCTTACCCCTCCTCCTCCTCTTCCCCTTCTCTTACCCCTCCTCTTCCCATTCTCTTACCCCTCCTCTTCCCCCCTTCTCTTACCCCTCCCCCTCCTTAGCCCCCCCGTTCTCTTACTTTTTCCCCCTACCCTAACCCCCTCCTCTTCCCATCCCCCTTCCCTCACTCCTCCTCTTTACCCTCTCCCGTTTCTCTCTACTACTTCTACAGCTGCTACTCTCCCCCCTCCTCTTCTCCTTCACTTAGTTCCCCCCTCCTCGACGTCCTCCTCCTTACACCTCCTCCTCCCCCCTCCCCTGTCCTCCAAGACCTACTCCTTCCTCCTCTACCTCATCCTCCTTCCTCCTCTGCCTCGACCTCCTCCCCCTCTTCCTCCTCCTCCTCCTTCCTCCTCGATCTCCTCTTCCCTAATTCCTCCTCGACCTCCTCCTCCTTCCTCCTCGCCCTTCTCCTCCTTCCTCCTCCTTCCTCCTTGCTCTCCTCCTCCTCCTCCTTCCTCCTCGCCCTCCTTCTCCTTCCTCCTCGCCCTCCTCCTTCCTCCTTGCTCTCCTCCTCCTTCCTCCTCGCCCTCCTCCTTCCTCCTCACCTTCCTCCTCGTCCTCCTTCTTCCTCGTCCTCCTCCTCCTCCCTCCTCACCCTCCTTCTTTCTCCTCGCCTTACTCCTTCTTCCTCGCTCTCCTCCTCCTTCCTCCTTGCCATCCTCCTTACTTCTCGCCCTCCTCCTCCTTCCTCCTCGCCCTCCTCCTCCTTCCTCCTTGCCCTACTCATCCTTCCTCCTCGCCCTACTCTTCCTTCCTCCTTGCCCTCCTCCTCCTTCCTCCTCGCCCTCCTCCTCGTTCACCTCCTCCTTCCTCCTCGCCCTCCTCCTCCTTCTTCCTCGCCCTCCTCCTTCGTCCTCACTCTCCTCCTCCTTCCTCCTCGCCCTCCTCCTTCCTCCTCACCATCCTTCTTCCTCCTCGTCCTCCTCCTTCCTCATCACCATCCTCCTCGTCCTCCTCCTCCTCGCCATCCTCCTTCCTCGATCCTCACCATCCTCCTTCCTCCTACTCCTCCTCCTCCTCCTTCCACCTCGCCTTCCTCCTCGCCCTCCTCCTTCCTCCTCGTCCTACTCCTTCTTCCTCGCCCTCCTCCTCCTTCCTACTCGCCCTCCTCCTTCCTCCTAGTCCTCCTCCTCCTCCTTCCACCTCGCCTTCCTCCTCGCCCTCCTCCTTCCTCCTCGTCCTACTCCTTCTTCCTCGCCCTCCTCCTCCTTCCTACTCGCCCTCCTCCTCCTTCCTCCTCGCCCTCCTCCTCTTTCATCCTCGCTCTCCTCCTCCTTCCTCCTTGCCCTCCTCATTCCTCCTCACCATCCTCCTTCCTCCTCCTCCTTCCACCTCACCATCCACTTCGTCCTCCTCCTTCCTTCTCGCCCTCCTCCTTCCTCCTCACCCTCCTCCTTCCTCCTCGTCCTCCTCCTTCCTCCTCGCCCTCCTCCTCCTTCCTCCTTGCCATCCTCCTTACTTCTCGCCCTCCTCCTCCTTCCTCCTTGCCCTACTCATCCTTCCCCCTAGCCCTCCTCCTCCTTCCTCCTTGCCCTACTCATCCTTCTTCCTCGCCCTACTCTTCCTTCCTCCTTGCCCTCCTCCTCCTTCCTCCTCCTCGTCCACCTCCTCCTTCCTCCTCACCCTCTTCCTTCCTCCTCGTCCTACTCCTTCTTCTTCGCCCTCCTCCTCCTTCCTACTCGCCTTCCTCCTCGCCCTCCCCCTCTGTCCTCCTTGCCCTCCTCCTTACTCCTCGTCCTCCTTCTTCCTCGCCCTCCTCCTTCATCCTCCTGGCCCTACTCCTCCTTCCTCCTCGCTCTACACCTCCTTCCTCCTCCTCCTCGCCCTCCTCCTTCCTCCTCACCCTCCTCCTTCCTCCTCGTCCTACTCCTTCTTCCTCGCCCTCCTCCTCCTTCCTACTCGCCTTCCTCCTTCCTCCCCCTCTGTCCTCCTTGCCCTCCTCCTCCTTCCTCCTCGCTGTCCTCCTTACTCCTTGCCATCCTCCTCACCCTCCTTCTTTCTCCTCGCCCTCCTCCTCCTTCCTCCTCGCCTTCCTCCTTCCTCCTCGCCCTCCCCTTCCTTCCTCCTTGCCCTCTTCCTTACTCCTCGCCCTCCTCCTTCTTCCTCCTTGCCCTCCTCCTCCTTCCTCCTTGCCCTCCTCCTCGTTAACCTCCTCCTTCCTCCTCGCCCATCTTCCTCACCCTCCTCCTCCTTCGTCCTCGCTCTCCTCCTCCTTCCTCCTCGCCCTCCTCCTTCCTCCTCACCATCCTCCTTCCTCCTCGTCCTCCTCCTTCCTCCTCACCATCCTCCTCGTCGTCCTCCTCTTCCTTCCTCCTCGCCATCCTCCTTCCTCGATCCTCACCATCCTCCTTCCTCCTCGTCCTGCTCCTCCTTCCACCTCGCCCTCCTCCTTCCTCCTCGCCCTCCTCCTCCTTCCTCCTCGCCCTCCTTCCTCCTCGTCCTCCTCCTTCCATCTCGCCCTCCTCCTTCTTCCTCGCCCTCCTCCTCCTTCCTACTCGCCTTCCTCCTTCCTCCTCACCCTCCCCCTCCTTCCTCCTTGCCCTCCTCCTTACTCCTCGCCCTCCTTCTCCTTCCTCCTCCTTCATCCTCCTGGCCCTACTCCTCCTTCCTCCTCGCTCTACTCCTCATTCCTCCTCCTCCTCCTTCCTCCTCGCCCTATTCCTCCTTCCTCCTCCTCCTTCCTCCTCGCCCTCCTCCTTACTCCTTGCCATCCTCCTTCCTCCTCGCCCTACTCCTCCTTCCTCCTCGCTCTGCTCCTTCCTTCTCGCCCTCCCCCTTCCTCCTCACAATCCTCCTTCCTCCTCGTCCTCCTCACCATCCTCCTTGTCCTCCTCCTCGCCCTCCTCCTTCAACCTCACTATCCTCCTTCCTCCTCATCCTCCTCCTTCTTCCTCGCCCTCCTCCTCCTTACTCCTCGCCCTCCTTCTCCTTCCTCCTCGCTCTACTCCTTCTTCCTCCTCCTCCTTTCTCCTCGCCCTCCTTCCTCCTCCTCCACGCCCTCCTCCTCCTTCCTCCTCGCCCTCCTACTCCTTCCTTCTCGCCCTCCTCCTCCTCCTTGAATCTGTGGAATCTGTGGAAATGAACGAGCAAATGTGCTGGCTGCTGAAGGCGCTGAAGGAAACCACGTTGGTTTCATTTTGGATACAAATGTCCATGGAGATTCAGAATGGAAACAATTACAGTTGAGCATGCAGAGGAGTGTAAGAATCTGTGGTGAGAGTGAAGGACACAGCCTTGACAACTATACTTCAGAGAATGTAAACATGTAAACATTGAGAATGTAGGACAACAAAAAGTCTTCAAAATCTTTCACACCACTATTGAGCAACATTTACAATTTATATAAATTATTTTAGAGAATAATACATACATTTTATATTTAAACATGATTTAAACATGGGTTGTGATGTGGGCCCTCTCCTGGTGGGGCCCACATCACAACCCTCGCTGCCTCACTAACTTGCAGTGTTCACTTAATAATATTTATTTAATTCATTAGTAAAATCGGAGATAAAGTTATGCAAAACATTATTATCAAATTCTTTATTTTTCTTGCTGTATTTGATGAAGATTAACACACCACAGTCATCTACCAAGACATGCCTGTTTAATCCAGCGCCCTAACACGTCATGGCAACTCTGTAGGCCTATAGTGTATAGCTCCAGGCCTCACACAGGTCCCGTTACACTCCCTCCCCATCTTCTCCTCCCCACCTTCCCCTCTTCCCTCCTCCCTTCTTACCCCCTCCTATTCCCCTTCCTCCTCCTCATTCCCTTTCTCTTACCCCTCCTCTTTCCCTTCCTTCACATCCCCCCTTCTCTTACCCCCTCCCCCCTCGTTATCCCACTTCCCTTACCCCTCCCACTCCTCTTCTCCTTTTCTTACCCCTCCTCTTCCCCTTCTCTTACCCCTCCTCTTCCCCCTTCTCTTACCCCTCCCCCTCCTTAGCCCCCCATTCTCTTACTTCTTCCCCCTACCCTCACCCCCTCCCCCTTCCCTCACTCCTCTTCGCCCTCTCCCATTTCTCTCTACTACTTCTACAGCTGCTACTCTCCCCCCTCCTCGACGTCCTCCTCCTTGCACCTCCTCTTTTCCCCTCCCCCGTTCTCCTAGACCTACTCCTTCCTGCTCTACCTCATCCTCCTTCCTCCTCTGCCTCAACCTCCTCCCCCTCTTCCTCCTCCTCCAGCTTCTCCTTCCTCCTCGTTCTGTTCCTTACTTCTCGCCCTCCTCCTCCTTCCTCCTCTCCCTCTTCCTCATTCCTCCTCGCCCTCCTCCTCCTTCCTCCCTGCCCTCCTCCTCCTGCCTCCTCACCCTCCTTCTCCTTCCTCCTCGCCCTTCTCATCCTTCCTCTTCGCCCTCCTCCTTCCTCCTTGCTTTCCTCCTCGCCCTCCTCCTTCCTCCTCACCATCCTCCTCGTCCTGCTTCCTCGTCATCCTCCTCCTCCCTCCTCACCCTCCTTCTTTCTCCTCGCCCTCCTCCTCCTTCCTCCTCGCTCTCCTCCTCCTTCCTTCTTGCCATCCTCCTTACTTCTCGCCCTCCTCCTCCTTCCTCCTCTCCCTACTCATCCTTCCTCCTTGCCCTACTCTGCCTTCCTCTTGGCCCTCCTCCTCCTTCCTCGTTCACCTCCTCCTTCCTCCTCGCCCTCCTCCTCCTTCTTCCTCGCCCTCCTCCTCCTTCGTCTTCACTTTCCTCCTCCTTCCTCCTCGCCATCCTCCTTCCTCGATCCTCACCATCCTCCTTCCTCCTCGTAGTCCTCCTCCTCCTTCCTCCACGCCATCCTCCTTCCACCTCGCTCTCCTCCTTCCTCTTCATCCTACTCCTTCTTCCTCGCCCTCCTTCTCCTTCCTACTCGCCTTCCTCCTCGGCCTCCTCTTCCTTGCCCTCCTCCTTACACCTCGCCCTCCTCCTCCTTCCTCCTCGCCCTCCTCCTCCTTCATCCTCGCTCTCCTCCTCCTTCCTCCTCACCATCCTCCTTCCTCCTCCTTCCTCCTCACCATCCACCTCGTCCTTCTCCATCCTCCTCCTCACCATCCTCCTTCCTCCTCGTCCTCCTCCTTCCTCCTCGCCCTCCTACTTCCTCCTCACCATCCACCTCGTCCTCCTCCTTGCTCCTCACCATCCTCCTTCCTCCTCGTCCTCCTCCTCCTTCCTCCTCGCCCTCCTCTTTCTTCCTCACCATCCTCCCTCCTCCTCGTCCTCCTACTTCCTCCTCACCATCCACCTCGTCCTCCTCCTTGCTCCTCACCATCCTCCTTCTTCCTCGCCCTCCTCCTTCCTACTCGCCTTTCTCCTTCCTCCTCGCCCTCCCCCTCCTTCCTCCTTGCCCTCCTCCTTACTCCTCGCCCTCCTCCTTCCTCCTCGCGCTCCTCCTTGCGCTACTCCTCCCTCCTCGCTCTACTTCTACTTCCTCCTCCTCCTCACCCTCCTCCTTCTTCCTCCCCGCCCTCCTTCTCCTTCCTCCTTGCCCTCCTCCTCCTTCCTTCTCGCCCTCCTCCTCCTTGAATCTGTGGAATCTGTGGAAATGAATGAGCAAATGTGCTGGCTGCTGAAGGCACTAAAGGAAACCACGTTGGTTTCATTTTGGATACAAATGTCCATGGAGATTCAGAATGGAAACAATTACAGTTGAGCATGCAGAGGAGTGTAAGAATCTGTGGTGAGAGTGAAGGACACAGCCTTGACAACTATACTTCAGAGAATGTAAACATGTAAACATTGAGAATGTAGGACAACAAAAAGTCTTCAAAATCTTTCACACCACTATTGAGCAACATTTACAATTTATATAAATTATTTTAGGGAATAATACATACATTTTATATTTAAATAAGATATTAGTGTTTAGCGGAATACATAAGGAGTCAAAATGTGTTAAAAGAGCGATTTTTATAAAATTAAGAAAACTACTTTTTCTGATCATAGAATAACTAAATGTATTTTGAAGGTTTCATTCAGCCATTAAATATTATTCATAATTTATTAATGAATTTTACAAAAAAAACTCCATAAAATTTATATTTAAACATTTAAAAACTATTTATAATACATTAGGAACAAAATAGTTGTAGAAAAACAATTTATTATAAAACCAATGTGTTTGGATTTTTGGATTAAAAGTTTCTCAAAGGCTCTCCTGCACCATTCTCAATGCAAGTCATTCCTACATCTATGGGAAAAGATAGACGAAAGTTTTCTATACGATTTGTGTTTGCTGGGTAGTTTCATGGTGTATTGTGTCATGGTTTAAAGTGTCGTGGAGTATAGTATCGTTGAGTATAGTGTCGCGGTGTATAGTATTGTTATGTATAGTGTCGAGGAGTATAGTGTCGTGGAGTATAGTGTTGTGGTGAATAGTGCCGTGGAGTATAGTGTCATGGAGTATAGTGTTGTGGTGTATAGTGTCATGGAGTTTAGTGCCATGAAGAATAGTGTCGTTGAGTATAGGGTCCTGGTGTATAGTGTCGTGGTGTATAGTGTCATAGAGTATAGTGTCTTGGAGAATAGTGTCGTGGTGTATAGTGTCATGGTGAATAGTGTCATTGAGTATAGTGTCGTGGTGTATAGTATAATGGTGTATAGTGTTGTGGAGTATAGTGTCGTGATGTATAGTGTCATGGTGTATAGTGTCATGGAGTATAGTGTCGTAGTGTATAGTGTCGTGGAGAATAGTGTCATAGAGGATAGTGTCGTTGAGTATAGTGTCGTGGTGTATAGTATCATTGTGTATAGTGTCTTGGAGTATAGTGTCGTTATGAATAGTGTGGTGGTGTATAGTGTCGTGAAGTATAGTGTCGTGGTGTATAGGGTCGTATAGTACAATGTTTTTGTGTATAGTGTCGTGGAGTATAGTGTATGGAGTAGAGTGTCATAGAGTATAGAGTCGTGAAGTATAGTGTCGTGGTGTATAGTGTCGAGGAGTATAGTGTCGTGAAGTAGTGTCGTGGCGTATAGTGTCGTAGTGTATAGTGTCGTGGAATATAATTTTGTGGTGTATAGTGTCATGGAGTATAGTGTCGTAGAGTATAGTGTCATAGAGTATAGTGTCGGAGAGTATAGTGTCGTGGAGTATAGTTTCGTTGAGTATAGTGTTGAGGTGTATAGTGTCGTTGAGTATAGTGTCGTGGAGTATAGTGTCATGGTGTGTAGTGTCGTGGAGTATAATGCCATGGTGTATAGTGTCGTGGAGTATAGTGTCGTGGTGTATAGTGACGTGGAGTATAGTGTCGTCGGAGTATAGTATCGTGAAGAATAGTGTCGTGAAGTATAGTGTCGTGGTGTATAATGTCGTGGAGTATAGTGTCGTGGAGTATAGTGTAGTGGTGTATAGTGTCATGGAGTATAGTGTCGTGGAGTATAGTGTCTTGGTGTATAGTGTCGTGGAGTATAGTGTCATGATGTATAGTGTCATGGAGTACAGTGTTGTGGAGTATAGTGTCGTGTTTTATAGTGTCATGGTGTATAGTGTCGTGGAGTATAGTGTCGTGGTGTATAGTGTCATAATGTATAGTGTCGTGGAGCATAGTGTGGAGTATAGTATTGTTGAGTATAGTGTCGTGGTGTATAGTATTGTTGTGTATAGTGTCGAGGAGTATAGTGTCTTGTGTCGGAAAATCCGACACCATTTAATATATCATACAGACAGATAATTGCTGCTGTATTACCAACAAGTAACCCATAGAAAACGTAACTTGTAGTGGAATTACCGTCTATAGAAAACGGGATATCATCACCACATACTATTATATTCTCCACCTATTATGGTGGGAATTATTCTTAAATACATTAGTCTTTGGACTTTACCATCATAAAAACATCTTATATAAATTAACTTAATTATCAATATTAAAGTAGAGTAAATGTGACCCTTCTATCACTTTCTGTCATGTGGACAATGTAAGCCAGGCGTCAGGGTGAGGGAGGGCAGCCATTGTTGAGACTAGACCAGAGGCTCACAGGAGCAAATACGGCTCCTGTTAAATTTACTTGGACGTAGTGTTATGGAAACCAAAGGTGTACCATTTTTCAACACGCTGTCTACAAATCAAGTTAAGTGTTCTTTCCGAAACCCATTATCTATCATTAGTGGCCATTAATGTCATTGGGTAGGGTGACTCGGTTAGATCACGAAATCGCCTCATACTAAAGGTAATTAAGCCAGGTCTTCATGTTCCATGTATAGTGTTTTCTCTGATATAGCTTGTCATATATAGAACCTGGCTTTACAGCTAGCGCCCTTTTGACAGGTCAAGACGAGGAAGCAAGGCTTTGTACATCAGTTACCTGGGTGATGGAAGCTACCTCAAAGAGGATAATTTGGTGTCTACATCCTAGTTATACCTGGTGGACTAACCTGCTGTACTATAAGATAAGGAACCTTTTCAATGTATGTAGTCTATTACTGTAGTTTGATTGGCTACATATATATTAATTTAATAACCCCCCCTAATGTGTAGAGGATCGATTTGTGAGATTATGAGATTATTGCAGAAATACAGTCCACTTATCATTATACAAATTGCTATCGAAGTATATAAATTAACGTAAATATAAATTCATATAAATTAAATAAATATAAATCTCACAGGTCGGTTCCCACATTATTTGGACCTTCGGAACCGGAATATTCGGTCCTTTGAACCCACATTTGGTCATCTTAGTACCGGATGAACCAGTTAACCAGTGGATTCATTAAATATACTAATGCAGTGTGATTTAAACAAAGCCAGTCAAAGACGGTGGCGTTGACTCGTGCCAGTTCACGAGCCCCGCTCAGTTCAGATCAGCCTTAGTCAGCGGTTTCATGTACACCCACAGATTTGGTGGAGTGTTATTCTGTGAAATGACAGCGCTAACATAGAAGCCAGCCAATTTAGTGACTATGTCGCGAGATTGTTCACGGATTTCGTGGTGTTACATTTCGCGAGAGATTATCTATGAATTTTGTGGACTTTATTTCGCGAGGTCACTAATAATATTTAATACTTCTAGATAATATTAGAAGTTTCATAGAGGCTAATTAAGAGGCTATTATCAATAATTGTGTATATTATTTCTCCAAAATAGAGAATTATTTAATATATTGCACTAGTGATCACAGTATAATATTTACTAATTGCCAACCCACAACAGGGTAGGATATTAACCATTGACTAGTTGAACTATTATCGTTCATCCTAGTCCCATTATTACCATAGTCAGTTGTACTATATTGAATAACCTAACACCATTAATGAATGGTCCAGACCCTATTTTGGGTGTAATTTTTATCAACTCGAGTTGAGTTGTATATATAATAATTTACTTATGATCATTACACCTTTGAGTGATTAATTAGTGTCTATTCCATCCTAGGGTGATATAGAAGAGCTAACCTAAAGGTACTTCCAGTGACACTGGTTTATCACTCAAATCATTAGTGTGTATGATTGTATATATATAATGTGTATTAATTTTAAGTGCTAACCTCTAGTAGAGGTAGGATTATTGCCTAGTGAGTGCAGAATTTACCCTAGGCTACCATTAGAGCTTGTTCAGTATTATGAGCAGCCCAAGTACAAGTCCCACAAGGCTTTACCAACTAGCCAGTATGGATAATGCAGGGAGAATGAAAAGAACCCTTGCAGGTCTTAAAGGCAACTTAACAAGACAGATCAAGAAATGTGAAGATTTGTCACAACAATCAACAGTTGATTATGCTGACCTGGAAAGCTATTATCAAGCAGCTGCAGGTAAATTTGAGCAAATCAAATGTCAAATAGCAACATATGTGGCTGAACTTGCCAATACCAATTTATCAGAAACAGAAATAGACGACATTATGGTTGATCTTGCGAATTATGAAGATCACACTCAGGCCACGTTACAGCCTTATGTCAAATTAATTGCCCAGAACAAGGCAACAGCAACAGCAACAACAACAACAGTTGCATCTAATACGAGTCAAGCAGAAGCTCGACTCCCTCCAATTAATTTACCCACTTTCTCAGGAAAAGATGAGGAAGATTGGGACGAATTTTGGAACAAATTCGTTGACCTTGTAGACTCAAAACAATCTTTACCAAAGAGTAGTAAATTCTCTTATTTGCAAGGCCAATTATCAGGTGAGGCTAAAACAGTAGTATCCCATCTGAGATTAACTAATGTCGGCTATGATCTGGCAGTAAAACTCCTCAAGGATAATTATGCTGATCCAGAAGTAAGAACATCACATTTAGTTCATGAGCTGTTGCATTTACCCCCACCGGAGGCTTCAGCTGATTCACTCCAATTCTTCAAGCTGGAGGTAGAATCATTGATCAATGCCCTCAGCCTGACAGCAGATACAAACGGGGCTGAGTGGGTCTTGAAAATAATTGTCCAGGAGAAAATACCTAGGGACATATTGAGACAAATGAGTGCTCATTACAATAAAAGTATCTTATCCATGAATGAAATATCTGAAGGTTTAAAGTCAGTAGTTCATCAATTACGAACACATGACAAATTAAAACCACCAAGTAAACCCTCAGAAACCAATAATAGTAAACCACAGAGTACCGAAGGTACTCCAAATCAATCTAGACAATATAATTCAACACCAAAGTGGAACAGTGGCAGTGTGGGCGTATATGCAGTGGGACCCTCCAAGCCTATAGTTACTGTGTCACCCAAGAACGTGACACCAAAGGGTACTGGAAGCTATGGAACATGTTGGTTCTGCAATGAGAAACATTCAATGTACCACTGCCCTAATTTTCCTGATAGTGACGACCGTGTTGAGCGACTCAAAGATTTGCAACATTGCACGAGGTGCCTCAGGAAACATAACATCAAGGACTGTGATACCCAATTACACACCTGTAATAGGTGTAACAAAGGTCAGCACCATGCAGCATTGTGCAGAGACACCAAAAGAACGTCTCCAAACCCCAAGGTGGAAGATAGCATTCCCACCTCAGTACAGTACTGCAAGGTGCAACAAACAAAGAGTGTCCAATCGGCAAAGTCTAAAGGTAATACGACTTTGCCTACTGCCCAAATTACCATCCTGAATAAGAGGGCCAAGGTCCATACCCGTGGGTTGTTTGACCAAGGATCCCAGAGAACATTTGTCACTAAAAAGTTGGCAGATGAACTACAATTAAGGCCTGTAGCCCAGACGTCATTCAACATCTCAGGGTTTGTAACAGATGCAGGACCTCAAGTCTACCAGGTGGTACAACCATCAGTACGCTTAGGCAGGTACGTCTGTCGAGTACAAGCCATTGTGGTGGACAAAATACCAGTAGACCTACAAGTTCAAGGTCTGAGAGCAACAGCCAAATTCCTGAGAAATAGAGGAATAAAATTGGCAGATAATATTAAGTCTGATCACCTCACCGACTTCGGTCTCCTTGTAGGGACAGACTATTGTCATCGATTCATCGGTAGCCCTACTAAATATCAGGGTATAACCATGTTAAACTCTGCAGGAGGTAAATTACTCTCAGGCCCAGTATCAAGCCTGAGGAGACCTATGCCTGCAGATAAACAATACCAATAGAAATCTAAATTTGTCAGCTGATTATATTTCTCCAGTAGCATTATACTAAAGAGATTACAGCTGACTATAGTAACAGAGGTTGATGTTAGTATCATCATTTAAAGCTGAAGATGAGTTCATGAGGCCTCAGTGGCAAATCAGTGAACAGTAGCCTAAAACAGCTACAAGTCACTGCGACCAATGTCACTGAACCCACTGCAGTCTCAGAACCATACTTTACTTTAATGATGAGCTATTCAATCTTCTGAATCAATTAACTAAATTAAACCCCAATAAATCTGATGACTGATTTGATACATTTATTATTTAATCAAGATGTATTCCATGGGCCTCAGTGTTTATATATCAGTGACCAGTTACCTGAAGAAACTTCAAGTTATATCTAATGTCAGTGATCTCACTGCAGTCCCTGAATCATACTTGACTGTAGTACTTGATCACATTTAGTTTTCTGGGTTAAATAATATGTAATTAGGCTTGAATATTAGCCTTTCAAGAGTTGACAGGGAAATGAAATCGCATTAGACTTCTAACCCCTGCAACTCTAGTACGGGACATCCGTCCTGTACGAACAGACGCACAAATGTGTGATTACTAACTACTAACATCAAATTAATCTAATAATTCGAAGGAGGAGTATCGGTGTTCGTCTGTTCTAAATAGGACTTCGACCCGTGAGCAGCCCCCTGGGGAATTATGTCGGAAAATCCGACACCATTTAATATATCATACAGACAGATAATTGCTGCTGTATTACCAACAAGTAACCCATAGAAAACGTAACTTGTAGTGGAATTACCGTCTATAGAAAACGGGATATCATCACCACTTACTATTATATTCTCCACCTATTATGGTGGGAATTATTCTTAAATACATTAGTCTTTGGACTTTACCATCATAAAAACATCTTATATAAATTAACTTAATTATCAATATTAAAGTAGAGTAAATGTGACCCTTCTATCACTTTCTGTCATGTGGACAATGTAAGCCAGGCGTCAGGGTGAGGGAGGGCAGCCATTGTTGAGACTAGACCAGAGGCTCACAGGAGCAAATACGGCTCCTGTTAAATTTACTTGGACGTAGTGTTATGGAAACCAAAGGTGTACCATTTTTCAACACGCTGTCTACAAATCAAGTTAAGTGTTCTTTCCGAAACCCATTATCTATCATTAGTGGCCATTAATGCCATTGGGTAGGGTATCTCGGTTAGATCACGAAATCGCCTCATACTAAAGGTAATTAAGCCAGGTCTTCATGTTCCATGTATAGTGTTTTCTCTGATATAGCTTGTCATATATAGAACCTGGCTTTACAGCTAGCGCCCTTTTGACAGGTCAAGACGAGGAAGCAAGGCTTTGTACATCAGTTACCTGGGTGATGGAAGCTACCTCAAAGAGGATAATTTGGTGTCTACACCCTAGTTATACCTGGTGGACTAACCTGCTGTACTATAAGATAAGGAACCTTTTCAATGTATGTAGTCTATTACTGTAGTTTGATTGGCTACATATATATTAATTTAATAACCCCCCTAATGTGTAGAGGATCGATTTGTGAGATTATGAGATTATTGCAGAAATACAGTCCACTTAGCATTATACAAATTGCTATCGAAGTATATAAATTAACGTAAATATAAATTCATATAAATTAAATAAATATAAATCTCACAGGTCGGTTCCCACATCTTGGAGTATGGTGTCGTGGTGTAAAGTGGAATTGTATATAGTGTAGTGAGAATAGTGTCGTGGTGTATAGTGTCATGGTGTATTGTGTCATGGAGTATAGTGTCGTGGTGTATAGTGTCATGGTGTATAGTGTCGTGGGATATAGTGTAGTTGAGTATAGTGTCGTGGTGTATCGTGTCGTGGTGTATAGTGTCGTGGAGTATAGTGTCGTGGTGTATAGTGTAGTATAGTATAATGTTATGTATAGTGTCGTGAAGTATACTGTGATGGAGTGGAGTGTCATGGAGTATAGTGTCGTGGAGTATAGTGTCGTGGTGAATAGTGTCGTGGAGTTGTGTCGTGGTGTATAGTGTCGTGGTGTATAGTGATGTGGAGTATAGTGTCGTGGTGTATAGTGTCATGGAGTATAGTGTTGTGGAGTATAGTGTCATAGAGTACAGTGTACTCACCTATTTGTACTCACCTATTTGTGCGTGCAGGATCGAGCATTAGCTCTTGGGTCCCGCCTTTCCAGCCATCGGTTGTTAACAGCAGTTACTCCTGTCCCATTTCCCTGTCATACCTAATTTTCAAAGTATGAATAGAGTTTGCTTCCACAACCTGTTCCCCAAGTGCATTCCATTTTTCACTACTCTCACGCTAAAAGAAAACTTTCTAGCATCTCTGTGACCCATCTGATTTTCTAGTTTCCACCCATGTCCCTTCGTTGTGTTATTATTATGTGTGAACATTTCATCTATTTCCACTTTGTCAATTCCCCTGAGTATTTTATATGTTCCTATCATATCTTCTCTCTCCCTTCTTTTCTCTAGTGTCGTAAGGTTCAGTTCCCTCAGACGTTCTTCATATCCCATCCCTCGTAACTCTGGGACAAGCCTCGTCGCAAACCTTTAATCCTTCTCCAGATTCCTTATGTGTTTCTTCAGGTAGGGGCTCCATGATGGCGTGGCATACTCTAAGACTGGTCTCACGTAGGCAGTGTAAAGCGCCTTAAAAGCCTCCTCACTTAGGTTTCTGAATGAAGTTCTAATTTTCGCCAGTGTAGAGTACACTGCTGTCGTTATCCTATTTGTATGTGCCTCAGGAGTTAGATTCGGTGTCACATCCACTCCCAGCTCTCTTTCTCGAATCGTTACAAGTAGGCAGTTCCCCTTCATTGTGTATTGTCCCTTTGGTCGTCTATCACCTGATCCCATTTCCATAGATTTACATTTACTGGTGTTGAACTCCAGTAGCCATTTCCCTGACCATCTCTGCAACATGTTTAAGTCCTCTTGGAGGATCCTACAATCCTCATCTGTAACAACTCTTCTCATTAATTTTGCGTCATCCACAAACACTGACATGTATGATTCCACTCCTGTAAAAATATCATTTACGTAAATTAGAAAGAGGATTGGGCCCAACACCGATCCTTGAGGTACTCACTCGTTACTGTTCGCCAGTCCGACTTCTCGCCTCTTACCATTACCCACTAGCTCCTTCCTGTTAGGTAGTTCCTCACCCATGCTAGGGCCTTTCCGCTTACTCCTGCCTGCCTCTCAAGTTTGTAAAGGAGTCTCATGTGTGGTACTGTATCAAAAGCCTTTTGGCAGTCAAGAAATATGCAGTCTGCCCAGCCTTCTCTGTCCTGCCTTAGCCTTGTTACTTTGTCATAGAATTCTAAAAGGTTTGTTAGGCATGATTTCCCTGTCCAGAACCCATGTTAATGCTTGTTTACAAACCCAATGCTCTCCAGGTGCTCAACAAGTCTTAGCCTAATTATTCTTTCAAGTATTTTGCAGGGGATGCTTGTCAGTGATACGGGTCTGTAGTTAAGTGCCTCCTCCCTATCACCTTTCTTGAAAATCGGTACGACATTTGCCTCCTTCCAGCAACTGGGCAATTCTCCCGACATAAATGACTCATTAAAGATCATTGCCAGAGGCACGCTGAGAGCCTGTGCTGCCTTTTTTAGTATCAGGGTGATACTTTGTCTGGTTCAACTGCCTTAGTTACATCCAGTGTTGTCAACTGTGTCGGAGAGTATAGTGTCGTGGTGCATAGTGTCATGGTGTATAGTGTCGTGGAGTATAGGGTCGTTGAGTATAGTGTCGTGGTGTATAGTGTCGTTGCATTTAGTGTCTTGGAGTATAGTGTCGTGGTGTATAGTGTGGTATAGTATTATGTTGTTGTGTATAGTGTCGTGGAGTATAGTGTCATGGAGTAGTGTCGTGGAGTATAGTGTCGTGGTGTATAGTGTCGTGGAGTATAGTGTCTTGGAGTATAGTGTCGTGGAGTATAGTGTCGTAGAGTGAAGTGTCCTGGAATATAGTGTCGTGGAGTATAGTGTCGTGGTGTATAGTGTAGTGGAGTATAGTGTTGTGGAGAATAGTATTGTGGAGTATAGTGTCGTGGAGTATAGTGTCATGGAGTATAGTTGCGTGGTTTAGCACGTGTGTACTCTGTGTGTGTGTGTGTGTGTGAGTGTGTGTGTGTGTGTGTGCGCGCCTGGGTACACATTAGCGGTGTAGTCAGGACCGTAACGGTCCTCGCGGTGACCGTGTCTGAACACTCGCGAGAGCTTTGAAATTATGAAACGAAATGTTGAAAATATTAAAATAAAAGTCGTAAATACGCAGCAAGGAAATAAGACATGTCAATGCATTATTATTATTATGGGTTTAAAAATGAAAAAAAATTATTGAAATATTTCTGAATTCAGATGATATAATGTTGAGGTAAAGTTTGAGACTTCGAACACTGCCTCTACCCCCAGAGGCCCCTGTCTGCCTTTAGGCCGTGTGTTGTGAACACGTGGGAGCTGCTCCTACACGGCACTACACGCCCCTACACGCCACTACCCGCCACTACACGCCCCTACACGCCCCCACACGCCACTACACGCCCCTACACGCCCCCACACGCCACTACACGCCCCCACACGCCCCTACACGCCACTACACGCCCCCGCACGCCACTACACGCCCCCGCACGCCACTACACGCCACTACACGCCCCTACACGCCACTACACGCCCCTACACGCCACTTCACACCCCTACACGCCCCCACACGCCACTACACGCCCCTACACGCCCCCGCACGCCACTACACGCCCCCGCACGCCACTACACGCCCCTACACGCCACTACACGCCACTACACGCCCCAGCACGCCACTACACGCCCCCGCACGTCACTACACGCCACTACACGGCACTACACGCCACTACACGCCCCCGCACGCCACTACACGCCACTACACGGCACTACACGCCCCTACACGCCACTACACGCCCCCGCACGCCACTACACGCCACTACACGGCACTACACGCCCCTACACGCCACTAAACGCCACTACACGCCCCCGCACGGCACTACACGCCCCTACACGCCACTACACGCCACTACACGCCCCCGCACGCCACTACACGCCCCCGCACGCCACTACACGCTACTACACGGCACTACACGCCCCTACACGCCACTACACGCCCCTACACGCCACTACACGCCCCCGCACGCCACTACACGCCCCTACACGCCACTTCACACCCCTACACGCCCCCACACGCCCCTACACGCCACTACACGCCCCTACACGCCACTACACGCCACTACACGCCCCCGTACGCCACTACACGCCCCCGCACGCCACTACACGCCCCTACACGCCACTTCACACCCCTACACGCCCCCACACGCCACTACACGCCACTACACGCCCCTACACGCCCCTACACGCCACTACACGCCCCTACACGCCACTACACGCCCAAACACGCCACTACACGCCCCCACACGCCACTACACGCCACTACACGCCCCCACACGTCGCCCCCACACGCCCCTACACGCCACTACACGCCCCCACACGCCACTACACGCCACTACACGCCACTACACGCCCCTACACGCCCCAGCACGCCACTACACGCCCCCGCACGTCACTACACGCCACTACACGGCACTACACGCCCCTACACGCCACTACACGCCCCCGCACGCCACTACACGCCACTACACGGCACTACACGCCCCTACACGCCACTACACGCCACTACACGCCCCCGCACGCCACTACACGCCACTACACGGCACTACACGCCCCTACACGCCACTAAACGCCACTACACGCCCCCGCACGCCACTACACGGCACTACACGCCCCTACACGCCACTACACGCCACTACACGCCCCCGCACGCCACTACACGCCCCCGCACGCCACTACACGCTACTACACGGCACTACATGCCCCTACACGCCACTACACGCCCCTACACGCCACTACACGCCCCCGCACGCCACTACACGCCACTACACGCCCCTACACGCCACTTCACACCCCTACACGTCCCCACACGCCCCTACACACCACTACACGCCCCTACACGCCACTACACGCCACTACACGCCACTACACGCCCCCGCACGCCACTACACGCCCCCGCACGCCACTACACGCCCCTACACGCCACTTCACACCCCTACACGCCCCCACACGCCACTACACGCCCCTACACGCCACTACACGCCACTGCACGCCCCTACACGCCACTACACGCCCCTACACGCCACTACACGCCCAAACACGCCACTACACGCCACTACACGCCCCCACACGCCACTACACGCCACTACACGCCCCCACACGCCCCTACACGCCACTACACGCCACTACACGCCCCCACACGCCACTACACGCCACTACACGCCCCTACACGCCACTACACGCCACTACACGCCCCTACACGCCACTACACGCCACTACACGCCCCCACACGCCACTACACGCCACTACACGCCCCCACACGCCACTACACGCCACTTCACGCTCTTACACAACCCTACACGCCACTACACAACCCTACACGCTACTACACGCCCCTACACGCCCCTACACGCCACTACACGCCACTACACGCCCCCACACGCCACTACACGCCACTTCACGCCCCTACACGCCACTACACGCCCCTACACGCCACTACACGCCCCCACACGCCACTACACGCCCCCACACGCCACTTCACGCTCTTACACAACCCTACACGCCACTACACAACCCTACACGCTACTACACGCCACTACACGCCCCAGCACGCCCCTACACGCCAATACATTACGCCACTACAAGCCACTACTCACCTCTACACGCCACTACACGCCCCTACACGCCACTACATGCCACTACTCGCCCCTACACGCCACTACACCACCCCAACACATACCCCTACACTCCCCTACACACCCCTACACTCCACTACACGCCTCTACACACCCCTACACGCCATAACACCACGCCAACACACGCCCCTACACAACCCTACACGCCACTACACGCCACAATACCATGCAAACACACGCCCCTACACAACTTTGCGAGCAACAACACGCCTCTACACACCCCTACACGCTACTACCCCAGCAAACACAAATCATCTACACAACGTTCGCCTATCTCTTCCCATAGGTGTGGGAATGATTTGCATTGAGAATGGTGCAGGAGAGCCTTTGAGAAACTTTTACTCAAAAAATCCAAACACAAAGGTTTAATTATAAATTGTTTTTCTACAATTATTTTCTTCCAAATGTAAAACAAATAGTTTTTACATGTTTAAATATAAAATTTATGGTGTTTTTTTGTAAAATTCATTAATAAATTGTGAATGATATATATTGGCTGAGTGAAACCTTTAAAATCCATTTAGTTATAATATGAACAGAAAAAAGTAGTTTTCCAAATTTTCTAAAAATCGCTCTTTTTAACACAATTTGACTCGTTATGCATTCCACTAAACACTAATATCATGTTTAAATATATAATTTATGTATTATTCCCTAAGATAATTTATATAAATTATAAAAGTTGCTGGAAAGTGGTGAGAAAGAATCTGAAAACGTTTTGTTGTCTTATATTGGCGTGTTCTTATTAACTAGAGTGAGTAAGAGTGAGCGAGAGTGGGTAAGAGTGAGTAAGAGTGACTGAAGGTGAGTGAGAGTGCCAGAGAGTGTGTAAGTGTGAGTAAGAGTGAGTATAAGTAAGAGTGACTGAGAGTGAGTAAGAGTGACAGAGTGAGTAAGAGTGAGAGTAAGGGTGACAGAATGAGTAAGAGTGAGAGTAAAGTGATTGAGAGTAAGGGTGAGTATGAGAGTAAGAGTGATTGAGAGTTAGTGAGAGTAAGAGTGATTGAGAGTAAGAGTGATTGAGAGTAAGAGTGATTGAGAGTAAGAGTGATTGGGAGTAAGAGTGATTGAGAGTAAGAGTGATTGGGAGTAAGAGTGATTGGGAGTAGGAGTTAGAGTGAGAGTAGGAATAAGAGTGATTGAGAGTAAGAGTGAGTAAGAGTAAGAATGAGAGTAAGAGTGATTGAGAGTAAGAGTGATTGAGAGTAAGAGTGATTGAGAGTAAGAGTGATTGGGAGTAAGAGTGATTGGGAGTAAGAGTAAGAGTGAGAGTAAGAGTAAGAATGAGAGTAGGAGTGATTGAGAGTAGCAGTGATTGGGAGTAGGAGTGATTGGGAGTAGGAGTGATTGGGAGTAAGAGTGATTGAGAGTAAGAGTAATTGAGAGTAAGACTATGAGAGTAAGAGTGAGTATGAATGGGTAAGGGTGACTGAGAGTGAGTAAGAGTGACAGAGTAAGAGTGATAGAGTAAGAGTGACAGAGAGTAAGAGTGACAGAGAGTAAGAGTGACAGAGAGTAAGAGTGACAGAGAGTAAGAGTGACAGAGAGTAAGAGTGACAGAGTAAGAGTGAGTATGAGAGTGAGTAAGGATGACTGAGAGAAAGAGTGAGTAATTGTGCGTAAGAGTGATTGAGAGTTAGAGTGAGAGTATGAGTGATTGAGAGTTAGTGAGAGTAAGAGTGATTGAGAGTAAGAGTGATTGAGAGTAAAAGTGATTGAGAGTAAGAGTGATTGAGAGTAAGAGTGATTGAGAGTAAGAGTGATTGGGAGTAAGAGTGATTGGGAGTAGGAGTAAGGATGAGAATAAGAGTGATTGAGAGTAAGAGTAAGAATGAGAGTAAGAGTGATTGAGAGTAAGAGTGATTGAGAGTTAGAGTGATTGAGAGTAAGAGTGATTGGGAGTAAGAGTGATTGAGAGTAAGAGTGATTGGGAGTAAGAGTGATTGGGAGTAGGAGTAAGAATGAGAATAAGAGTGATTGAGAGTAAGAGTGAGTAAGAGTAAGAATGAGAGTAAGAGTGATTGAGAGTAAGAGTGATTGAGAGTAAGAGTGATTGAGAGTAAGAGTGATTGGGAGTAAGAGTGATTGGGAGTAAGAGTAAGAGTGAGAGTAAGAGTAAGAATGAGAATAAGAGTGATTGAGAGTAAGAGTGATTGGGAGTAAGAGTAAGAGTAAGAATGAGAGTAGGAGTGATTGAGAGTAGGAGTGATTGGGAGTAGGAGTGATTGGCAGTAAGAGTGATTGAGAGTAAGAGTAATTGAGAGTAAGAGTATGAGAGTAAGAGTGAGAGAGTGAGTATGAATGGGTAAGGGTGACTGAGAGTGAGTAAGAATGACAGAGTAAGAGTGACAGAGAGTAAGAGTGACAGAGAGTAAGAGTGACAGAGAGTAAGAGTGACAGAGAGTAAGAGTGACAGAGAGTAAGAGTGACAGAGAGTAAGAGTGACAGAGAGTAGGAGTGACAGAGAGTAAGAGTGACAGAGAGTAAGAGTGACAGAGAGTAAGAGTGACAGAGAGTAAGAGTGACAGAGAGTAAGAGTGACAGAGAGTAAGAGTGACAGAGAGTAAGAGTGACAGAGAGTAAGAGTGACAGAGTAAGAGTGACAGAGAGTAAGAGTGACAGAGAGTAAGAGTGACAGAGAGTAAGAGTGACAGAGAGTAAGAGTGACAGAGTAAGAGTGACAGAGAGTAAGAGTGACAGAGAGTAAGAGTGACAGAGAGTAAGAGTGACAGAGTAAGAGAGTGAGTGTGATTATGAGAGAGTTAAGAGTGTGAGGTGTGAGAGGGTATAGCAGGCCAGGGAGGCAGGATGTGTGGTCACAGGCGAGGCCTAGGCCTCGTGATCTCTAATGTTGGTTTTTATATATATGTTGGATTTTTTGTCCTGTTTCAAATTATAATTATTTAGCAGGAATGTAATAAGATATTGCACAGTACTAATGTGACAATAATATATGCATTATTTCCTTGATAATCAAACTTGTTGTTCAAAGATAATATACAATCTTTGAAGGAAACATTTTGAGAGCGGGAGCTGGCAACACTGTTCTGGTGGTGAGAGAGACACATGGTTAGTTCTGCTCAGACCTTCAGTGGTGAAGGGTGTGTCCCAGCTGGCCGCCACCCGCCGCCACCCGCCACCCACCACCAGCCGCCACCCACCACCAGCCGCCACCTACCACCACCCACCACCAGCCGCCACCCGCCACCACCCACCACCAGCCGCCACCCGCCACCACCAGCCGCCACCCACCACCAGCCGCCACCCGCCACCACCCACCACCAGCCGCCACCCGCCACCACCCACCACCAGCCGCCACCCACCACCAGCCGCCACCAGCCGCCACCTGCCGCCACCCACCACCAGCCGCCACCCGCCACCCGCCACCCACCACCAGCCGCCACCCACCACCACCCACCACCACCCACCACCAGCTGCCACCCACCACCACCCACCACCACCCACCACCAGCCGCCACCCACCACCAGCCGCCACCCGCCACCACCCACCACCCACCATCCGGCCGCCACCACCCACCACCAGCCGCCACCCGCCACCACCCACCACCAGCCGCCACCCACCACCAGCCGTCACCAGCCGCCACCCGCCGCCACCCGCCACCCACCACCAGCCGCCACCCGCCACCAGCCGCCACCCAGCACCACCCACCACCCACCACCAGCCGCCACCCGCCACCACCCACCACCAGCCGCCACCCGCCACCACCCACCACCAGCCGCCACCCACCACCAGCCGCCACCCGCCACCACCCACCACCCACCACCAGCCGCCACCCGCCACCACCCACCGCCAGCCGCCACCCACCACCAGCCGCCACCTACCACCACCCACCACCAGCCGCCACCCGCCACCACCCACCACCAGCCGCCACCCGCCACCACCCACCACCAGCCGCCACCCACCACCAGCCGCCACCCGCCACCACCCACCATCCGCCACCACCCACCACCCGCCACCACCCACCACCAGCCGCCACCACCCACCACCAGCCGCCACCCGCCACCACCCACCACCAGCCGCCACCCACCACCCGCCGCCACCCGCCGCCACCCACCACCAGCCGCCACCCACCACCACCCAGCACCCACCACCAGCCGCCACCACCCACCACCAGCCGCCACCCGCCACCACCCACCACCAGCCGCCACCCACCACCACCCGCCACCACCCACCACCCACCATCCGGCCGCCACCACCCACCACCAGCCGCCACCCGCCGCCACCCGCCACCCACCACCAGCCGCCACCCGCCACCAGCCGCCACCCACCACCACCCACCACCCACCATCCGGCCGCCACCACCCACCACCAGCCGCCACCCGCCACCACCCACCACCAGCCGCCACCCGCCGCCACCCGCCACCCACCACCCGCCACCCACCACCAGCCGCCACCCGCCACCAGCCGCCACCCACCACCACCCACCACCAGCCGCCACCCGCCACCCGCCACCACCCACCACCAGCCGCCACCCGCCACCACCAGCCGCCACCCACCACCAGCCGCCACCCGCCACCACCCACCACCAGCCGCCACCCACCACCAGCCGCCACCCGCCACCACCCACCACCAGCCGTCACCCACCACCAGCCGCCACCAGCCGCCACCCGCCACCCACCACCAGCCGCCACCCACCACCCGCCACCACCCACCACCCGCCACCCACCACCAGCCGCCACCCACCACCAGCCGCCACCCACCACCCACCACCAGCCGCCACCCGCCACCACCCACCACCAGCCGCCACCCACCACCAGCCGTCACCAGCCGCCACCCGCCGCCACCCGCCACCCACCACCAGCCGCCACCCGCCACCAGCCGCCACCCAGCACCACCCACCACCCACCACCAGCCGCCACCCGCCACCACCCACCACCAGCCGCCACCCGCCACCACCCACCACCAGCCGCCACCCACCACCAGCCGCCACCCGCCACCACCCACCACCCACCACCAGCCGCCACCCGCCACCACCCACCGCCAGCCGCCACCCACCACCAGCCGCCACCTACCACCACCCACCACCAGCCGCCACCCGCCACCACCCACCACCAGCCGCCACCCGCCACCACCCACCACCAGCCGCCACCCACCACCAGCCGCCACCCGCCACCACCCACCATCCGCCACCACCCACCACCCGCCACCACCCACCACCAGCCGCCACCACCCACCACCAGCCGCCACCCGCCACCACCCACCACCAGCCGCCACCCACCACCCGCCGCCACCCGCCGCAACCCACCACCAGCCGCCACCCACCACCACCCAGCACCCACCACCAGCCGCCACCACCCACCACCAGCCGCCACCCGCCACCACCCACCACCAGCCGCCACCCACCACCACCCGCCACCACCCACCACCCACCATCCGGCCGCCACCACCCACCACCAGCCGCCACCCGCCGCCACCCGCCACCCACCACCAGCCGCCACCCGCCACCAGCCGCCACCCACCACCACCCACCACCCACCATCCGGCCGCCACCACCCACCACCAGCCGCCACCCGCCACCACCCACCACCAGCCGCCACCCGCCGCCACCCGCCACCCACCACCCGCCACCCACCACCAGCCGCCACCCGCCACCAGCCGCCACCCACCACCACCCACCACCAGCCGCCACCCGCCACCCGCCACCACCCACCACCAGCCGCCACCCGCCACCACCAGCCGCCACCCACCACCAGCCGCCACCCGCCACCACCCACCACCAGCCGCCACCCACCACCAGCCGCCACCCGCCACCACCCACCACCAGCCGTCACCCACCACCAGCCGCCACCAGCCGCCACCCGCCACCCACCACCAGCCGCCACCCACCACCCGCCACCACCCACCACCCGCCACCCACCACCAGCCGCCACCCACCACCAGCCGCCACCCACCACCCACCACCAGCCGCCACCCGCCACCACCTACCACCAGCCGCCACCCACCACCAGCCGCCACCCACCACCAGCCACCACCACCCACCACCAGCCGCCACCCGCCACCACCCACCAGCCGCCACCCACCACCAGCCGCCACCACTCATCACAGACGCCGCCACCCGCCACCACCGCCAGACACAGCCGCCAGTGTCCGCCACCGCCGCCACTGTCCGCCACCGCCGCCACTGTCCGCCACCGCCGCCACTGTCCGCCACCGCCGCCACTGTCCGCCACCGCCGCCACTGTCCGCCACCGCCGCCACTGTCCGCCACCGCCGCCACTGTCCGCCACCGCCGCCACTGTCCGCCACCGCCGCCACTGTCCGCCACCGCCACCACTGTCTGCCACCGCCACCACTGTCCGCCCGCCGCCACCACTGTCCGCCCGCCGCCACCACTGTCCGCCCGCCGCCACCACTGTCCGCCCGCCGCCACCACTGTCCGCCCGCCGCCACCACTGTCCGCCCGCCGCCTCCACTGTCCGCCCGCCGCCTCCACTGTCCGCCCGCCGCCTCCACTGTCCGCCCGCCGCCTCCACTGTCCGCCCGCCGCCGCCACTGTCCGCCCGCCGCCGCCACTGTCCGCTCGCCGCCGCCACTGTCCGCCCGCCGCCGCCACTGTCCGCCCGCCGCCGCCACTGTCCGCCCGCCGCCACTGTCCACCACCGCCGCCAAAGCCGCCACGGTCCGCCCGCCGCCACTATCCGCCACAGCCGCCCCTGTCCGCCCGCCGCCACTGTCCGCCCGCCGCCACTATCCGCCACCGCCGCCACTGTCCTCCCGCAGCCACTGTCCGCCCGCCGCCGCCACTGTCCGCCCGCCGCCGCCACTGTTCGCCCGCCGCCGCCACTGTCAGCCCGCCGCCGCCACTGTCCGCCCGCCGCCGCCACTGTCCGCCCACCGCCGCCACTGTCCGCCCGCCGCCACTGTCCACCACCGCCGCCAAAGCCGCCACGGTCCGCCCGCCCCCACTATCCGCCACAGCCGCCACTATCCGCCACCGCCGCCACTGTCCGCCCGCCGCCACTATCCGCCACCGCCGCCACTGTCCGCCCGCCGCCACTATCCGCCACCGCCGCCACTGTCTGCCCGCCGCCACTATCCGCCACCGCCGCCACTGTCCGCCCGCCGCCGCCACTGTCCGCCCGCCGCCGCCACTGTCCGCCCGCCGCCACTGTCCGCCCGCCGCCACTATCCGCCACCGCCGCCACTGTCCGCCACAGCCGCCACTCTCCGCCGTACAGCCTCCCCTCTCTCCGTTAGTAAATAATTATAATTCTTAGTAAATAATAAAAGAAATATAAATTATTAGATTTTTTTACCCTTAAATTGGTTTTAATATTTAAATTGAAAATAATAATATAATATAAAAAATAATAAAAATAATATAATATAAAATATAATTTAATTTCAAGAAATTTAACTTTAAACACAAAGACGTGAAAAGGGTTCAGATTATTGGCTCAAACCTTTCATAAGAGATTCATATTGGTATATGAATGGATTATGAATGACTCATGTTAGGAGTGTAAAGTTGCCACAACATCTCAAATTAGTGTTAGATACATATGTCTTGGTTATAAGTTTTGGAAACCTATTTAAGTCCACACACAATATCGTATCTGATACGATAAAACAAACGTTTCCAATACTTTCAAATACTTTCCAGATATGTTGTGGCAACCTAAAATTGTTTGCTGGGACACCACCTTGCACGCCCCTACACGCCACTATGCGCCCCTACACGTCACTACACAACCCTGCACGCCACTACTCGCCACTACACCACACCAACACATAGCCCCTACACAATTCTACTCACCCCTACATGCCCCTACACGCCTGTACACAACCCTACACAATACTACACAACCCTACACGCCACTACACGCCACTACACGCCCCTACATGCCACAACACGCCACTACACGCCCCTACACGCCACTACACAACTCTGCATGCCACTACACAACCCGCACGCCAGTACACGCCACAACATGCCACTACACGCCCCTAAACATGCCTACACCAACTGGTGTAGGCATGTAGGCATATTCACCTTCAACTAGGTGAATACACGCCAATACTCAACCCTGCACACCACCACTACACGCCCCTATAACCCACTACACGCCCCTACACGCCCCCACACGCCCGTACTGCCACCCCCAACACCACCACCGCCTCTCTCAACACCATCAACACCACCCCTAACACCATTGCCGCCACCCCCAACACCACCGCCGCCACCCCCAACACCACCGCCGCCACCCCCCAACACACCGCCGCCTCCCCCCACACCACCGCCTCAACCCCAAACACCACTGCTGCCCCAACATAACCACTGCCGTCATCTCCAACACAACCATTGCCACCCCCAACTCCAACACTGCCACCCCCCACACTTCCTCCACCACCCCCACACCACCGCCACCACCCTCAACACCACCACCGCCACCACCCCAACTCCACCACCACCGCCGCCACCACCAACACCACCACCACCGCCATCACCCCCCAACACCACCACCACCACCGCCACCCCCAACACCACCGCTGCCACCCCCAACACCACCGCCCCCACCCCTAACACCACCGCCGCCCCCCCCCTCCCATACCACCCCATCACCACCGCTGTCACCCCAACTCCAACCCCACCACCACCACCGCCACACCCACACCACCGCCAAAACCCCCCAACACTACCAACAACCAACCAATATACCACGCCACTACACCACGCTCTACACCATTCCATTACACCACGCTCTACACCACACCACTTCACCACGCAACTACATCACACCACTCTCCACCCCACTATACCATGCCACTATACCATGCCACTATACCATGCCACTATACCACCCCACTATACCATGCCACTACACTACGCAACTTCACCACAGCACTATGCCACGCCACTACATCACCCCCACTTCACCACGCTACTATACAATGCCACTACACCACGCTAATACACCAAGCCAATACACCACGCTAATACACCAAGCCACTACACCACGCTCTACACCATGCCACTACACCACGCTCTACACCATGCCACTACACCACGCTCTACACCATGCCACTACACAACGCCACTACACCATGCCACTACTCCACACCACTACACCACACCACTACACCACACCACAATACCACACCACTACACCACACCACGCCACTACACCATGCTACTACACCAGGCTACTACACACCACTACACCAGGCTACTACACCACATCACTACACCAGGCTACTACACCACACCACTACACCAGGCTACTACACCACATCACTACACCAGGCTACTACACCACACCACTACACCAGGCTACTACACCACATCACTACACCAGGGTACTACATCAGGCTACTACACCACGCCACTTCACCACGCCACTTCACCACGCCACTACTCCAGACTACTACACCACACCACTACACCAGGTCACTACTTCAGGCTACTACAACTTGCTACTACACCACACCACTACATCAGGCTACTACACCAGTCTACTAAACCAGGCTACTACACCATGCCACTACACCAGGTTACTACACCATGCCACTACAGCAGGCTACTACACCACGCTACTACACCAGGCTACTACACCACGCTACTACACCAGGCTACTACACCACGCCACTACACCAGGCTACTACACCACGCTACTACACCAGGCTACTACACCACTCCACTACACCACGCCACTACACCATGCCACTACACCAGGCTACTACTCCAGGCTACTACACCACCCCTCTACACCAGGCTACTACACCACTCCACTACACCATGTCACTTCAACGCACTGCTACACTACATCAGTACACCACGCTACTACACCATGCTACTACACCAGGCTATTACACCATTACACCAGGCTACTACACCACGCCAGTACACTACACCACGCCACTACGTCACGCCACTACACCACGCCACTACACCACGCCACTACGCCAGGCTACTACTCCAGGCTACTACACCACACCACTACACGACACTACTACACCATGCCACTACACCAGGCTACTACACCACACCTCTACACCAGGTCACTACTTCAGGCTACTACAACTTGCTACTACACCACACCACTACATCAGGCTACTACACAAGTCTACTAAACCAGGCTACTACACCATGCCACTACACCAGGTTACTACACCATGCCACTACAGCAGGCTACTACACCACGCTACTACACCAGGCTACTACACCACTCCACTACACCACGCCACTACACCATGCCACTACACCAGGCTACTACTCCAGGCTACTACACCACCCCTCTACACCAGGCTACTACACCACTCCACTACACCATGTCACTTCAACGCACTGCTACACTACATCAGTACACCACGCTACTACACCATGCTACTACACCAGGCTATTACACCATTACACCAGGCTACTACACCACGCCAGTACACTACACCACGCCACTACGTCACGCCACTACACCACGCCACTACACCACGCCACTACGCCAGGCTACTACTCCAGGCTACTACACCACACCACTACACGACACTACTACACCATGCCACTACACCAGGCTACTACACCACACCTCTACACCATGCCACTACACCATGCCACTACACCACACCACTACACCACACCACAACACCAGGCTACTACACCAGGCTTCTACATCACGCTACTAAACCACGCTACTACACCAGGTTACTACACTACGCCAATACACCAGACTACTACACCACACCACTACACCACGCCACTACACCATGCCACTACACCAGGCTACTACTCCAGGCTACTACACCACCCCTCTACACCAGGCTACTACACCACTCCACTACACCATGTCACTTCAACGCACTGCTACACTACATCAGTACACCACGCTACTACACCAGGCTATTACACCATTACACCAGGCTACTACACCACGCCAGTACACTACACCACGCCACTACGTCACGCCACTACACCACGCCACTACACCACGCCACTACGCCAGGCTACTACTCCAGGCTACTACACCACACCACTACACGACACTACTACACCATGCCACTACACCAGGCTACTACACCACACCTCTACACCATGCCACTACACCATGCCACTACACCACACCACTACACCACACCACAACACCAGGCTACTACACCAGGCTTCTACATCACGCTACTAAACCACGCTACTACACCAGGTTACTACACTACGCCAATACACCAGACTACTACACCACACCACTACACCACGCCACTACACCATGCCACTACACCAGGCTACTACTCCAGGCTACTACACCACCCCTCTACACCAGGCTACTACACCAGGCTATTACACCAGGCTACTACACCAGGCTATTACACCAGGCTATTACACCAGGCTACTACACCAGGCTATTACACCACCCCTCTACACCAGGCTACTACACCAGGCTACTACACCAGGCTATTACACTAGGCTACTACACCAGGCTACTACACCAGGCTATTACACCAGGCTACTACACCAGGCTATTACACCAGGCTACTACACCAGGCTACTACACCAGGCTACTACACCAGGCTACTAAACCACGCCACTACACCAGGCTACTACACCACGCCACTACACCAGGCTATTACACCAGGCTACTACACCAGGCTACTACACCACGCCACTACACCAGGCTACTACACCACGCCACTACACCAGGCTACTACACCACGCCACTACACCACGCCACTACACCACGCCACTACACCAGGCTACTACACCACGCCACTACACCAGGCTACTACACCACGCCACTACACCACGCCACTACACCAGGCTACTACACCACGCCACTACACCAGGCTACTACACCACGCCACTACACCACGCCACTACACCAGGCTACTACACCACGCCACTACACCAGGCTACTACACCACGCCACTACACCAGGTTACTACACCAGGCCACTACACCAGGCCACTACACCATGCCACTACACCACGCCACTACACCAGGCTACTACACCACGCCACTACACCAGGCTACTACACCACGCCACTACACCACGCCACTACACCAGGCTACTACACCACGCCACTACACCAGGCCACTACACCACGCCACTACACCACGCCACTACACCAGGCTACTACACCACGCCACTACACCAGGCTACTACACCACGCCACTACACCCCGCCACTACACCAGGCTACTACACCACGCCACTACACCAGGCTACTACACCAGGCCACTACACCAGGTTACTACACCAGGCCACTACACCAGGCCACTACACCACGCCACTACACCACGCCACTACACCACGCCACTACACCAGGCTACTACACCACGCCACTACACCAGGCTACTACACCACGCCACTACACCACGCCACTACACCAGGCTACTACACCACGCCACTACACCAGGCTACTACACCACGCCACTACACCACGCCACTACACCAGGCTACTACACCACGCCACTACACCAGGCTACTACACCACGCCACTACACCAGGTTACTACACCAGGCCACTACACCAGGCCACTACACCATGCCACTACACCACGCCACTACACCAGGCTACTACACCACGCCACTACACCAGGCTACTACACCACGCCACTACACCACGCCACTACACCAGGCTACTACACCACGCCACTACACCAGGCTACTACACCACGCCACTACACCACGCCACTACACCAGGCTACTACACCACGCCACTACACCAGGCTACTACACCACGCCACTACACCCCGCCACTACACCAGGCTACTACACCACGCCACTACACCAGGCTACTACACCAGGCCACTACACCAGGTTACTACACCAGGCCACTACACCAGGCCACTACACCATGCCACTACACCATCCCACTACACTATGCTACTACAAATAATAAATGAATATAAATGATGAACCCCACTTTTATTATAATGCTTTATTTTACCAAATGTAGAAATATATTTTTTATATTCTTACATTTCCTATTTTATTCATAATTTAGAATTTTAACTTTAAACACTTTATAATAGGTGTCACAAAGTTTCTAATTAGGGTTTGGTACGTAGGTTTTAGTTATATGGTTCAGAAACCTATTTAATTCCACACAAAATAACGTATCTAATGTGTGAAAACTAACGATTCCAATCCTTTCTAACACTTTCCAGGAACGTTGTGGAAACTTAAAATTGTTTCCTGGGTATGGCAGCGGCTGTGAGGGTGGCGTGAGTATGGCGGCAGCTGAGACGGTGTCGTGAGTATGACTGCGGCTGTGGTGGCAGCATGAGTACAGAGGTGGCGGCTGTGATAGTGGCGTGAATACAGCAGCGGCTGTAACGACGGCGTGAGTACATCGGCGGTGGTGATAGCGGAGGGAGTAGGGCGGCGGCTGTCACGGTGGCGTGCGTACGGCGGAGTGAGTACGGCAACGGCTGTGATGGCAGCGTGAGTACAGCGACAGCTGTAACGGCGGCGTGAGTACGGTGGCGGCTGTGATAGCTGCCTGAGTACAGAGGTGAGATTACAGCGGAGGCTATGACGACTTCGTGAGTACAGCGGCGGTTATGACGACTTCGTGAGTAGAGCAGCGGCTGTGACGGTGGCAGCTGTGATGGCGGTGTGAGTACAGCAGCGTCTGTGATAACAGTGTGTGGCTGTGACAGCAGCGTGAGTATGGAGGCAGTGTGAGTACGGAGGCGGCGTGAGTACAGCGGCGGCTGTGAAGGTGGCGTGCGTACGACAGCGGCTGTGACGGCGGCGTGAGTACAGCGGCGGCCCGGCTGTGACGGCAACGTGAGTTCAGCCAGAGCGTGAGTACGGAGGCGGCTGTCAGGCGGCGTGAGAGCAGCGTTGTCTGCGACGACAACGTGCGTATGGCAGCGGGTGTGACAGCAGCGAGAGTTCAGTGGTGGCTGTGATGGCGGCGAGAGTATGGCGGCGACGTGAGTTCGGCCGCGTGAGTACGGTGGTGGCTGTGTGATGGCGTGAGAACAGAGGTGGCTGTGACGGCGCCGTGAGTAAGTAGGTGGCTGTGACAGTGGTTTGAGTATGGCGGCGGCTGTGACAGCGGCGTGAGTATGGCAGCATTAGGGACGTCGGCGTAAGTACGACGGCGGCTGTGACGGCGAGGGGGTATGGCGGTAGCTAAGACGGCAGTGTGAGTACTGTGGAGGCTGTGATGGCGGCATGAGTATGGTGTCATGAGTATTGCGGCAACTTTGACAGCAGCGTGGGTACGGCCATGGCTGTGATGGCAGCATGAGCATGCCAGCGGCTGTGACTGCAGCGTGAGTATGGCGGCTGCTGAGACGGTGGCTGTGACGGCGGCATGAGTAAGGCGGCGGCATGAGTAAGGCGGCGGCTGAGATGGAGGTGCAAGTACGGCAGTGGCTGTGACAGTGGCATGAGTACGACGGCGGCAGCGAGGATGCATGAGAATGGCGGCGGCGTGCGTATGGCGGCGTCTGTGACTGCGGCATGCGTACGGCGGCGTCTGTGACTGCGGCGTGCGTACGGCGGCGTCTGTGACAGTGGCGTGCGTGCGGCGGCGTCTGTGACAGCAGTGTGAGTATGGCAGCATGAGTATGGCAATGGCTGTGATGGAAGCATGAGTACGGCGACAGCTGTGACGGCGGCGTGAGTACGGTGGCGTCTGTGACGGCGGCCTAAGTATGGACACGAAAGTATAGCAGCGGCTGTGATGGTGGCAACTGAGATGGCCGCGTGAGTACGGAGGCGGCTGTCACTGCGGAGTGGGTACGGCGGCAGCTATTATGGCAGCGTGAGAACAGCAGCATCTGTTACAGCGGTGTGAGTACAGCGGCAGCTAAGGCAGTGTTGTGAGTACGGCTTCGACTGTGGTGGCAGAGTGAGTACGGCGGCAGCTGTGACAGTGGCGTGAGTATGGCGGCGTGAGTATGGCAATGTCTGTCATGGTGGCGTGAGTACGGCGGCGGCTGTGACGGTGGCATGAGTATGGCAACGGCTGTGATGGCAGCGTGAGTATGGCGACAGCTGTGTCGGCGGCGTGAGTATGGTGGCGGCTGTGACGGCGGCTGTGACGGCGGCCTGAGTAGGGATGCAAGAGTACAGCGGCGGCTGTGACAGTGGCAGCTGAGATGGTGGTGTGAGAATGGAGGCGGCTGTCACTGCGGAGTGGGTACGGTGGCAGCTATTATGGCAGCATGGCAGCGGCGGCCGTGAGGCTGCATGAGAATGGCGGCGTGAGTATGGAGGTGGCGTGAATACGAGGGCGACTGTGATGGCGGTGGCTGTGATGGCGGCATGAGTACGCTGGCGGCTGAGATGGAGGTGCAAGTATGGCAGTGGCTGTGACAGTGGCATGAGTACGACGGCGGCAGCGAGGATGCATGAGAATGGTGGCGGTGTGCGTACGGCGGCGGCTGTGACGGCGGTGCAAGTACGGCAGTGGCTGTGACAGTGGCATGAGTACGACGGCGGCAGTGAGGATGCATGAGAATGGCGGCGGCGTGCGTACGGTGGCGTCTGTGACTGCAGCATGCGTATGGCGGCGTCTGTGACGGCGGTGTGAGTATGGCAGCATGAGTATGGCAACGGCTGTGATGGCAGCATGAGTACGGCGACAGCTGTGACAGCGGCGTGAGTACGGTGGCGGCTGTGACGGCGGCCTAAGTATGGACACGAAAGTGCAGCGGCGGCTGTGATGGTGGCATCTGAGATGGCCGCGTGAGTACGGAGGCGGCTGTCACTGCGGTGTGGGTACGGCGGCAGCTATTATGGCAGCGTGAGAATGGCAGCAGCTGTTACGGCGGCGTGAGTACAGCGGCAGCTAAGACGGTGTTGTGAGTACGGCTTCGACTGTGGTGGCAGAGTACGGCGGCGGCTGTGACAGTGGCGTGAGTATGGCAGCGTGAGTAAGGCAATGTCTGTGATGGTGGCGTGAGTACGGCGGCAGGAGTACGGCGGCAGCTGTGACGGTGGCGTGCATACGGTGGCCATGGACCAGACAGGTGCCTGGCCAGAGCATTAACCATTAGGCCACGCCTCAGATCGGTAAAAGGACTGAAATTTGGGAGGCTTTTCCGTGAAACCTCCTTTCCCAACAACACTAGAGGGATGGCTTCTGATCAAACACTCATTTCCTATCAATCATATTTACTAGGAAAAACTCGTGTCTTGAATATACTATACACTTTCGTGAACTTGCAAGGAATTTTAACAAACAGAACACTTTCCCATATTAGAGAATTGAACTATGGGCCAGCCAGGTGCCTGGCCAGAGCATTAACCTTAAGGCCACGCCTCAGATCATTAAAAGGACTGAAATTTGGGCGGCTTTTACACGAAACCTCCATCCCCAACGAAGTTAGAGGGATGGCTTCTGATCAAACACTCATTTTCTATCAATCATATTTACTAGGGAAAACTGGGGAAAACTTGTGTTTTGAATATAACATACACTTGCATGAACTCGCAAGGAATTTTAACAAAAAGAGCACTTCATCCATATGAGAGAATCGAACCTTCTCCATATGAGAGAATCGAACCTTCTCCATATGAGAGAATCAAACCTTCTCCATATGAGAGAATCGAACCTTCTCCACAGCCCGTCCTCCAAACAAAGATCCAAAAGTGATTCCATGCACCTGCCAAACCCCCTGTTTATGAATGAAAAGCGGTTTACACACGACTCACAACTGCTGACGTTCGAACATATCCGGAACAAGTGCTTTACTGACGAATTTTGTTCGAATCACAACGCTATAAATGCTTCACCCACGTACTACAAATACAAATAATCGCCAACAGAACCTAAACACCTAACCTAACCTAACCTATGCCCATATATGCACAATATGCTAATATATTATAATATTAATTTATACTTGAGAAAATTCCCGTTTTGAATAAACAGCATATCAAAATTTATGAATGCGTCTGTGGGGTCGACCGCTGGATTTAATAGACTTGAGTCGAGGACGGGTGGTTCTCCATATGAGAGAATCGAACCTTCTCCATATGAGAGAATCAGCCCGTCCTCCAAACAAAGATCCAAAAGTGATTCCATGCACCCGCCAAACCCCCTGTTTATGAATGAAAAGCGGTTTACACACGACTCACAACTGCTGATGTTCGAACATATCCAGAACAAGTGGTTTACTGACGAATTTTGTTCGAATCACAACGCTATAAATGCTTCATCCACGTACTACAAATACAAATAATCGCCAACAGAACCTAAACACCTGACCTAACCTATCCTATGCCTATATATACACAATATGCCAATATATTATAATATTAATTTATACTTGAGAAAATTCCCGTTTTGAATGAACAGCATGTAAAAATTTATGAATGCGTCTGTGGGGTCGACCGCTGAATGTAATGGACTTGAGTCGAGAACGGGTTGGAGAGAATCGAACCTTCTCCATATGAGAGAATTGAACCTTCTCCATATGAGAGAATCGAGGTTTCATGGAAAAACCGCCCAAATTTCCTTCCTGTTAATGATTTATACTCACTGATGCTAGGGCCTCCATACCCAGCATTGTGTAAATATCGGGAAAGAATGTTATGAATGTAGCTGTGTACTCCTATATCTGGCAGTCAAAATGCAGAATTTTGTTCAGGCATATTAATGCAAGGAACTGTAATGCAATATTTTATGTTTTTCAAATACTAGAATACGCAAACCAATAAAACTTGGTAACACAAATAATGTGATGATAATATAAATGTAGACCTAGGTAATTTATTTTTGTTCAAAGTCTATATTAATATTTTTGTATCATACATATAATAATCACAACACTTCTAGATCTTTATATTCGTGTTTATCACAACAATATTAACACTGTAACATGTTTTGCCCCCAAGGTAGTGATATTTTGTGATTGTTTATGCCTCCAAGTATATAAAACGGTCATTATGCCACTAAAACTTTCCTTTGACCTTTGCCGAAAACAGCTTAGAGAAGACGTTGTGAAGGTACCTGAAGACTGCCGACCTATGAAACAATGCTTCTCAGATCTTGATAAGGAGTCGGCAACCTTCAGGAACTTTCAAGATATTTTCCCTAGTTATCTAAGGCAATGTTTAGGGGAAATAATATACCTGTTTTCTATGCTTTGAAAGTTAGCAACTATAAAATAACACTACAATGGTTCAAAAATTGTGTATAATAAACCACAACACTACAATAATGGCACTATATATCTCAGAATAACACCAATGCATAACTTCTACATAAGTATAGCTCACAAATTATTAAAATAATTTTGAGAGATCTCAACATTGAGATTAACACAAAATCTGAGGTTCGACAAAAAATATTCCTTAATTAAGTATCATTATATGCTACTAATACTAACCATGAGAAAACTTTTTTTACTTTTACATTTTTAGTTCTGATTTAATTGTAATGATGCCTCTTTATAAGCATGAATCCTTAACTCTTCGCTTCTGCTCACACCAGCAGTAATTGGGCAGATGGGTATAAAGCTGATTGGCAGGTTTTGTTCTAGGAAAAAGTTGTCGGGTAAGACAAGATGACCAAGAGGAAGTGAAACCTGCTAGCAAGAGTCAGAAGTTTTCTTCTCCAGTACCTAGTTGTGTAAAGAAGATCAAGCTAATTTACATTGTATTAAAGGGTCACACTACATGTCCCTCTACATAATCTCGGGGTTTCATTAACATTCCCTCTGCTCCTTGGACACGTATGAAAATAGCAAGAAATAGTATAGCATCTTACGCCTTTTTTGATTTTGAAAAGAAACTCCTCTCTTATACCTTCTTTGATTTTGGAAAGATACTCATTATATTATGTTGATATAATCATGTAGCTTCTCTGTGCTGTCCTCTCAGGTGACAATGTAACATGCATGTCTTCACGTAGGGAAGTTTCCTCGTTGTGTGTCCCAACGTCTTGTAAATGCATTCATCCATCTCGTATTCCCAAGATTTCCCAACGTCAAGAGACTGTCATACTAAAGTGCACTTATCCTAACCTACCAGAGGACTCAAAACAGAAAACGGGACAGTATGTCAATTCTGTGAGCCACTACCATTTTCTAGTTAGACAAGTTTTGGCCTGAGGTAGAGTAAACGTCAAAATGCGACGTTCTATTAGGAAGATGAGTTGCACCAGCATCCTTGCACTGGAAAAATTAACAGTAGCACCAGGGATCAGTATTACATCAGGAATCTTTCCACAGGAGAGTCGTGTTCTTACTTGAAAGCCCAACCAGAACTCCACTATACAATTGCCAAACAATACCTCTGTCACAACAATACCTCGTTTGTCCATTTCCCGCAACTCTCGGAATTATAATACTTTCCAGTCCACCAAGGACCAATCCTAGTGGACTGGGAAGCCTCGTTTACCTTACTTATATTAGGCTTCTTCTCCCTGATATCATGACCATCAAATGTTGCCATGCTGTCATTGTATTCTGAATGGTTGTGTAAGTCACATGATAAAAAACTAGGGCATTCAAAAAGTGCCTATGAGCCGCCATTTTTACTTATAAACCAAATGGCGATGTCCGAGTAGACCCCCTGATGAGTGAGTCGAGAAGACCCCTCGGTGAGTGGATCGTGTAAATTCACCGGTGAGCGGATCGAGTAGAACCACCAATGATCGAATCGAGTCTACCCTCCAGTGAATGGGTCGAGTAGACCCCACGGTGAGCGACCGAGTAGACCCCTTCAGTGAAAGGATCGAGTAGACCCCCCTGGTGAGCGAAGCAAGTATACCCTCCAGTGAATTGTCTTCGGTGAGAGGGTCGAGTAAAACCCCCTGGTTAATGTGTCGACTAGGCCCTTGGATAATGAGTCAAGTAGACCCCCTGGTGAGCGGGTTGAGTAGGCCCCCCGGTGAGCGGATCGAGTAGTCACTCCAGTAAGTGGGTCCAGTAGACCTCCCAGTGAGCGGGTCAAATAGACCCTCGATGCAGGTCGAGTAGGCCCCCCCTCCCCCGCCCCCTCTTCCCTTCTCGGTGAGCCGGTCAATAGCCCCCCCCCCCCAGTGAGCGGGTCGAGTAGGTATCATTCTATTAAAAGAAAAAAGTCAAAGAAAAACTTTGCATCATAACCATAACTAATGAAAATATATGCGACATCCCAACGTATATCAACACATATGTCTCTCTGTCTCTGTCTCTCTTTGTCTTCCTATGTCTCTTCCACAATAATACCTAAATAACAAACGAATATTAACTAAAAGTCTTATATGTAGGGTAATACGAAAGACGTCATGACTTTGCTGTTGTAGATGGTGGGTAACATGCCAGTATGATTCTCAGGAAAGCAGAAATTATTTTCTACATTTACATTGATCTAGTTTACAATCAATTTAATTCAACATATTTGTTTGTTTGAGAGAGAGAGAGAGAGACAGAGAGAGACAGAGAGAGACAGAGAGAGACAGACAGAGAGACAGACAGACAGACAGACAGACAGACAGACAGACAGACAGAGCTAGTTAATTAGATTGAAGGCAAACTTTCCTGATGATCAAGAAGACTAGCGACATACCACCTCTTAATTTCAAAGCAAAACAAACAATGTAACAGATTTTCCAGTGTATTGATTAGGCTGTAAACACCATCTTAGTGCACTCTATTAATTTTATTGAGTGGTTCCGATTTTATCAGCTTCATATAAATGATCTAGTTGTGGAATGTGCGAAAATGTTCTCTGCATGGATTCATAGTTACTGGACGTCGTGCTCTGCAGTAATTTTTGCAATGGAACATCAGAAAATCACCTCGCACGTGTCTCTTGTTGATATAAACTTTTGGTAATTAACGTCCTTTTTGGTTTACACTTGTGTGTCTCTCGGGTGATGTAAACATCACTGTATGAGTGTGTGAAGGGTGGATGGCAAGGTTGATACATTAGCGGTGATAACATACGTCCATCCAGGCACATTGTGAGGAGTAGGCTGACCTTGGCTCAGTTACATTTTGTGAACCAGTAGAAGGTGTTGACTTCTACAAACGGTGTGTAGATCTGGGTGAGGTGGGTATCATACTTCAACCAGCAAGAATCTGAAAGACATAAGGCGGACAACTGTATTAAGCAAAGCTTCTACAACTATGCAAAGAATAAATCCAATTATTGCAGGCTGATATCTATAATAACACTAGACACTAGTGTCTAGACTCAAGACACCAGATTGACACTATATATGTATAATATCTCGACATCAACTTTCGAGAATTTTACCTGCAATTTTTGTTACAATAATTTAAACCATCAAATATTCCAGACAACAATGATGACAGCGATTCATGCTGACAGTTCACGATCATTGACAAATTTAAATAAATTAACAGTGAAACCAAGCAAAGATGAACATAAATTAATCATCAGAACACACAGCTATTTCAGAATGATTACATAGAACTTGTAAGTTGTATAAAGACTGAATAAAAGTCTAAGTGGATGGAAATATCAATCTAACGTCCCACTCCATAATATACATAATGATAAACATTAAGTCATCCTTCATTGATAATGTATATATATATAAATATATATATGTATATACTAGCAGTACCCGGCCACGCATTGTTGTGGCTCAGCAAAGCATGTGCATTGCTGAGCCACAACAACCTTCCCTGTCCCCCAGTCCTCTTCACCATTCCCCCTTCACCTGTCTCCTCGGCCTCCCAACCATTCCCCATTCCACCATCCCCTCGTCCTCACCACCATTCCCAACTCCACCATCTCCTCTTCCTTCCCACCATGCTCCACTCCCTTGTCCACTCTGTCCTCCCCACCATTCTCCATTCCCCCCATCCCATCGTCCCCACCATCCCCAACTTCCCCGTCCCCTCGTCCTCCCCACCATTAACCTCTCCCCTGTCCCCTCGTCCTCCCCACCATCTCTCACTCCTGTCAAATCGTCCTCCCCACCATTAACCTCTCCCCTGTCCCCTCGTCCTCCCCCACCATCTCTCACTCCTGTCAACTCGTCCTCCTCACCATTCTCCACTCCCTTGTCTGATGCATTCCCAAATGATCTGATGTTCTTAATCAGAAAATTGGGAATATCAAATGATATGATGTTCCTATCACTAAAATATAAGAAAAACAATTAAGAAACGAAACTAAAAACAATGAAAAAATAGAAAATAACCTATACTCACGAAATTGAACGGTATGGTAAACAACAATGCTCAATTCCTATGTAACGTCACACAAAATAATGAAATCAAAATGAAAATATTTCGAAATCTATGAAAAATCAGTCTCCTTGCTGCTGGGTCGTGCGTTTTAATATTAGTATATTTTGGTAGCAGTCTTTCCTCTAGACATATATTATTAAATATGACCGAAAAAGTAAGATTAATAATTCTAACACGAATTTTCTCGATATTTCTTTCTTCGGCTATCACTTCCTTATGTCCGGTCGTGATGGTCAAGCGGATTAAGGCGTCCTGTACATACCAGTTGCATTGCTCCTGGCAGTATGGGTTCGAGTCACTTTTGGGGTGTGGGTTTTCAGTCGCATATAGTCATGGGGACCATTCAAGCTTGTTCGCATATATATATATATATATATATATATATATATATATATATATATATATATATATATATATATATATATATATATATATATATATATATATAATATATATATATATATATATATATATATATATATATATATATATATATATATATATATATAACGTCGTGCGATTTTATAATAAGTGCATTACATTACTCCGTTATTCACTTCTTTTTCTTCACCTTGAAAATGAACAGGACTTTTGGTGAACTCCTCTTCCAGCTGAACCCTGATGGAAGAACACTAGTAAGAGGGATAGAATCCCTAAATCAGAAAATAGTTAATACGGAATATGCTATCATATTCAATGAAACATGCATAAAATAAATCCAAGCTGCCAGTATACACCAGAGTCACATCGAGTCAGCCTCCGAGGGAGGGTGTCGGGGGTCGCGCTCTACGATAAACGTCAATATTCTCTGGTTTATTAAGGCTACAGGGATAGATCACAGATCTAGGGTATCACAAAGTGTATAACCGCCGCACATAGGAAAGAAAAATACTGATAAATAGTGCTATCACTAGAAGTTTGTGTTAAACAGTGATCATTCACCAGCACAGGCCACGTGGGAAGGCCATGAGGCTTTGTTTACATATTGGTCTATAGTGAACAGTGATACAGTAAATTAGTGATCTGTACCACAACAGACATAATGATACAGTGACCGACTCCAAAGCTTTGTGTTAGATAGAGAAGAACCGGCGTCATCAATCTACTGACAATTAGTGAATCACCACGTGGGAGGCGACGACGGATCACCTCGTCATCCAGACATCGTCCTTATTCACTTGGTTGTGTGAGCGGGAGACCTGACTGGTATGTACCGCCTCTTTGTCAATTATTCGGTGTACAGAGTGAGGTAAAACATTATCACACTCTTGTTCAGCATATCATATATATTTAAAATCTCAAAGTGGCTCATTCCGGGTAGGTTGACACTTAAGGGGTTCTCGTCACACACGCACGCACGCATGCACGCATGCGCGCGCACACACACACACACACACACACACACACACACACACACACACACACACACACACACACACACACACACACACACACACACACATAAGGTGCAATGTGCACCACTCACCTGCTTGAGAGAGAAAAAGTTCAATGGTAGTTGTAGGCATCAAAGAACAGGAAGGATCCAACAGGCAAGAATGGAATGGCAAGGATAGAGAGGCAGTACATGGGCTACTGAAGGGGTTACAGATGGAAGGGGCTGTACACAACATTGAGAAGGTTTTCAGGTTGGGCTGGTACAACAAGGACAGAAACCGACTTGTAAAGGTGGTGTTTACAAACGAAACCACAAAGGAGGATATTCTCGAAAGGAAGAGTCGTCTGCAGCATATGGAGGGATACAAAAAAGTATTCTTGCAGAGGGACATGACGAAGGAGGAGAGAGCCAGGGCAGCAGAGGCAAGGAGGAAGCGCAGGGAGAGAGGAAGTAGTAAGTAATTATCAAAAGAAGGCACCAAACCGGGAAGGCTATGTAGCACCATCAAATACGCAAAATAATCAGAGGGCGCTAAATATCACCAAGGATGCCAATACGAGAACAAAAACGCATAAGGCGAATGATATCAAAAGTATCCGAGTCACCAAGAATTCTATCGAGGGACAGGTGACCGCGAGGGGCGGTCGGAAAGCAAGACACACGCTCGTCCTGGAAGTCAGGACATTCAAGAAGGACATGCACGACCGTAAGAGGGACAATGCAACTAGGACAGTAAGGAGCAGGGCGGCGCTCCATCAAGTGACCATGGGTTAAGCGAGTATGGCCAATACGCAACCTCGCCAGAGCTGTTTCCTACTGCCGGATACAGTGGAAGGAGGACTGCCACGAGGAAACACAACATTTAAGAGTACGTAGCTTGTTACCAGTAACAGACAACCAAGAAGCCTGCCAACGGGTAAGGACTGAGGAATGGATAACTGGGTAAAAGTCGGAATACGGAATGCCTTTACGAGAGATGGGACAAGAGCGGACAGCTTCCTTGGTGGCAGCATCCGCACGTTCATTTAAAGACACACCAATATGGCTGGGAACCGAACAAAACTCAACCGACTTAAATTTACTGTGAACGAGAAACAGCCAATGCTGGATCTCGACAACTACTGGATGAACCGGATTAAAAGACCCGAGAGCCATGAGGGCACTACGAGAGTCAACAACAACTACAAAGGAAGACTGACAACGAGAAAGCAGGAGACGAAGAGCATAGAGAATAGCATAAAGTTCCGCTGTAAAGATGCTAGTCTCCGGAGGCAAGCGACACATATAAGTGCGATCAGGAAAAACAACAGAGTAGCCAACACCGTCCGCTGACTTAGACCCATCGGTGAAGACAGAAACGGAGCGGGAGTGAGAAGAAAAGTGCTCGAGGAAAAGGCGTTTTAGAACCGTAGGAGAGTTAAAAGCTTTAGTGATACGGGTCAAGGATGTACAAAACCGCGGAAGAGGGACCCTCCACGGGGGCAAAGAAGGAACAACACGAGGAGAAACATCAGAAATACGAACGGAAAGAGAATCCTGCAGGCGAGATAACCGGACAGAAAGAGGGAGGTGGTGAAGAGGAACAGGAACCGCAGGAGGGGTAAAAGTTAAAGCACGACAGAGGCGAGAGGAAGGATGTTGCAAGGACCGCGCAAGATAGCGAAGACAGTAGCGATCACGGCGGTCCTGGAGAGACAGGAAGCCAGTGTCAACATACAAGCTAAGGATGGGAGTCGAACGAAAGGCACCAGAACTGAGGCGCAACCCAGTATGGTGCAAAGCATCAAGACGGCGAAGAGTAGAAGGAGAAGCAGACGAGTAAGCAGGGCAACCATAATCGAGCTTAGACAGGACGAGAGAGGAATGTAAAGCAAGGAGAGTGCGCCTATCTGCCCCCCAAGAAGTATGGGACAAGCCCCGATGAGGGTAAGGGCCTTAGAGCACTCAACACGGAGGTAAGAGATATGGGAAGACCAAGACAAACGAGTGTCAAGGAATAACCCCAAAAGCTTCGCGGAATCTTTGTATTCAAGGGGATGACCATAAAGTGACAAAGAGGGACGAAGAACAACCCGTTTCCGCGTAAAAGTCAAGGCATAAGTCTTAGAAGTAGAGAACTTGAAGTCATGATCTGTGGCCCAAGACGTCACGGCATCAATTGCAAGTTGAAGCCGGCGTTGAAGGAGAGGCGAATCATCACCCTGACAACAAAGGGTAAGATCATCGACATAGAGAGCGGAGAAGACACCAGAAGGAAGAGAGGAAAGAAGACCATTGAGGGCAACCCTAAAAAGAGTAGTGCTCAGAACACTACCCTGGGGCACACCTTTGTATTGCTGAAAAGAGGGAGAGAGAGCGGTACCAAGGCGCACCCGAAAGGAACGACGAGAGAGGAAGCTGCGGAGAAAGAGAGGGAGATGACTACGAAGGCCAAAAGAATGAAGTTGAGATAGGATATGATAACGCCAAGTGGTGTCGTAAGCCTTTTCCAGGTCAAAAAGGACGGCGACAACGGAGGTCTTCGCAGCAAAAGCAGTACGAATATAGACCTCCAAGTTCACCAGGATATCTATCGTGCTGCGGCACTTGCGGAAACCAAATTGAGAAGGGGAGAGAAGGTGATGGTGTTCCAGGAACCACATCAGACGAACGTTAACCATACGTTCAAAGAGTTTGCAGACACAACTTGTGAGAGCAATAGGGCGAAAGTCCTTAGGAAGTCCAGAGACCCCGGTTTGCGAACAGGGAGGACAACGGCATCGAGCCAGTCCTCAGGGACTGACGACGACTCCCAGATCCGATTATACAGACTCAGTAAATACTGAGACGTGCTCGGAGGGAGATGGCGAAGCATCTCATAATGAATACCATCGGAGCCCGCCGCCGTAGAACCGCAGAGGGCCAGGGCAGAACGAAGTTCAGAGAGAGAGAAGGGATCATTATAGGGAAGCTGAAGATGAGTGCAGAAATCTAAAGGACGAGACTCAAGGACAGGTTTACGAAGAAGGAAAGATTGGGGAAGATGAAGACCAGAGCTAACAGAAGAAAAGTGGGAACCCAGTTCGGAAGCGACCTGCAACGGGTCCGCCACAAGAGTATCATGGAGGTGAAGAACCGGTGAAACATCGGGAACGAACTTACCCGCTATCTTGCGGATACGCTTCCAGATCTGGGCCAGAGGGGTTTCGGACGTAATTGTTGAGACATAAGATGCCCAACATTCACGTTTAGCCGTACGGATGGCCCTACGGGCCACCGCACTCGCTTTCCGAAAGAAAAGAAAAGAATCGGTCCTCTGCCTACGGCGGTGCCTCTTCCAGGCTGCACGCTTACAGCGGACAGCCCGAGCACAGTCCGCATTCCACCAGGGAACGCACTTCCGTGGACCCCGAGAGGAAGAGCGAGGAATAGAGCGGAGGGCAGCGTTGAAGACAGTGTCATGAAAAAGGAGGAGAGCACGAGAGAGAGGCAGAAGGGAGAGGTCAGAGAGAGCAGCACTGAGGGTAAATAGGGTCCAGTCTACCTTAGCAAACTGCCACCTAGGGAAAGAGAGGGAAGGGCGAAAAGAGAAAAAGGAAACAAGGATGGGGAAATGATCACTTCCATGGAGGTCATCAAGAACCTGCCACGTGAAATCTAAGTAAAGAGAAGAAGAGCAGAGAGAAAGATCAAGACAAGAAAGGGTGCGAGTCCGAGAGTCCAAATGAGTGGGCTCACCAGAATTCAGAAGAGACAGGGAAGAAGAGAGGAGAAACGGCTCAAGGAGGCGACCCCGGGTATTCGTCAGAACGTCACCCCAAAGAGAATGACGACAATTGAAGTCACCCAGCAGGAGCACAGGCTCCGGCAAGGAGTCTAGGAGGTGTTTCAAATCAGGAAGAGAGAGCGGGACACTCGGGGGGAGATAAATGGAACAAACTGTGTACCATTTCCCCACAAAGATACGAGCAGCAGAACAATGGATAGGCGAAGGAAAATGCAAAGGAACAAAGGGAACATCAGCACGAATCAAGAGAGCAGAAGAATTAGAAGCCCCAGCAATGGCTGGGGGGGGGGGAGAGAAAGGAATAGCCACGAAAACGACCAGGACGAGCACCAAGCATCGGCTCCTGGAGACAGACACAAAGGGGCGAAAACCGCGAAATCAGAAGTTGGAGTTCGAGGAAATTGGCGTAATAACCTCGAACGTTCCATTGAAGAATGGACAACGACGAGAAGAGAAAGGACAAAAACAGAGAACAAGGAAGAAACAAAGGCGAAAGAGCAACAGAGCACGTTAAAGAATATCAGGGTCGGGATCAGGGTCAGTAAAGTCAGGGTTAGGGGGCATGGGTAAACTGAGCAAAGACGGAGGGAAGGAAACGGGAGAACAGATAAGAGGTGGGCGGGCAGGGTCCGGAGGAGGAGGAGGAGGAAGAGGAGGAGACAACGGAGAGGAGCAGTCAAGGACAGCAGCAGGAAGAGGGGGAGTAGAAAGAGGGGAGCGCACCTCAGCAAGAGCAGCAACCGAAAGGGAAGCAGGGGCCAAAGAAACCTTCATAGCAGGAACAGGGGGCGCAATCACTGAAACGGGAGGGGAAGGAGCAACAGAGCCAGAAGTAGGAGCTGAGGAAGAAAGCGAAGCCTTCTTACCCGCCGGGGAAGAGGAAGGCGAGGAGCCAGGCTTTCGCTTCTGACTTAAAGAGACCGGTGTCCCAGCAACTACGTACCGGGCAACGGATTCCAGTGTCTCAACAGGAGAAGCCGAACGAGAGCACACACGACGGCCGTTAGGAGAGCGATGGACATCCGCCCGCACCAACAGGCGGTGGGGAGAGCCGATAGATGGAGGAAGAGGATGGGAAGGAGGATCGGAGGGGGACGAGGAAGAAGACACAGGAGACACGACAGACCGGGTAGAAGGAAGGTGAACCCCAGACAGAGGACCAGGAGGAGGATCCTTCGGGAGAGAACCCAAAGGAACAAAGGAGGGGGCAGTGGGCGCATCAGGGTCCAAGGCCTGGAAACGGTTGTGAGTCTGAGGAAGGCGGGAAGGACGAGGAGAGGAAGAGCGCAACACGCGAGCATAAGAGATATTAGCAAAAGGGGGGAGCTGGCGAACCTGGCGCCTCGCCTCAGGAAAAGATAAACGCTCCCGGTGCTTCAAGTTGAGGACGGCTGCCTCAAGCTTGTAATGGACACACGCACGGGAGAAGGTAGGATGGGCCTCACCGCAGTTGAGGCAACGAGCCTGGGGAGAAGTGCACTCCGACTTAGAGTGACCTTCACTCCCACACAAAGGACAGAGAGAGACAGTCCCAGAGCAGCGGAGGGCACCATGCCCAAACCCCCAGCACTTGTTACAAAGTCGAGGAGAAGGAATATACTCCTGGACAGAGCACCTAACACCAGCAAGAATGACAGAGGATGGAAGGGTCCTACCATCAAAGGTGATCTTCACAACGCAAAGGGGTTGACGGCGACGACCACGAGGGGGACGAGTAAACGAGTCAACCTGGAGGACAGAATGGCCTTGGGCATCAAGGATATGCCGAATATCATCGTGGCAATCCTGCAGATTCCGAACACCAGTTGCAACATGGGGCGGGAGGAGAATAGTGCCAACACTTGCATTCATCTGAACGTTCTTGGAGACCCGAACAGGGATCTCGCCAAGGCAAGATAAGGCAGCCAAGCGGGAAGCCGCATCCTGAGAAGGAGCAGCAACGACACAGCTACCGAGACGAGTGGGGTTGAAAGTAACAGACGCATCCACGGAATCTACAAGATGTCGATGGAGGGAGAAATCGTCAGGAGGCGCAGAATCAAGAGGGAGGAGATCAAAGTATTTGGCCCATGAAGCAGGACCAAACAAGGCCTGATATGCATCAGCACGAGAAGGAATCGAGTGAGTGCGGTTGGGGCGCGAACGGCGTTGAGAACCCCTAGAGAGAGAGGGGTCAAAAGGCGCAGTAGTCACAACGAAAGACTTAGCCACACCAGGGGACGAAGTGGTCACCACCGGGGGCTGGAGGCTCGACCCAACCACAGAGGAGGGAGGGGAGCTGGGGGAAGAAGTCAGGACGGTCAAAGGAGGAGCAAGGTCGGGGCCCAACGCAGCGGGAGCTACAGAGCCTGGTCTTCCAATACAGGCCGACTCGGGGGCTTGGTCGCCCACCCCACGAGCCTGAGAGGGTACAACGGAAACATTCAACGACATAGAGACGAAAAGTGACAAATTCATCCACGAATGTGCCCCCATACCCACCATGGAGCCACAATTAGAGGCAGGACACCCAACAGGAAGCTATCGCCGATCATGCCGGGGCCCCCTAGGGGTGCGTCGTGAGTATACGCCCCACAAACGCCACCTTAAGAACCGTCAGTCCGTCGAGATCGGGTTCAGCGACGAAAGGGGGATTGACAATAAAAGGTTCCCCTCGCTCGAGACGTTGGGTACTACAGTTCTACGGGTGCAAGAGTATGCCTCCTCAAGCACCCAGGCGTCAAAATAGAAGAAGTCCAAAGAAAGAATCCAAAACAAGCAAAAGGTCGGCAGGAAACGACAAGCAGATAGGAGAAGAGGGGGGAGAAAAACGAAACATAAGGAAAAGGAAAAGCGATCCGGCACAATTGGAAAAGACAGCAGCAGGAGTGCAAGGCCAGAAAAGGACAGAGGACTGCCCAAAGGACCATCACACTCCGGCAGCCGTCCACCAAGCCTCCTCACGACGCCAACGGGCCGGATGGGGAGGGGGCAGGGAGAGAGGAGCAAACCAGGAAATCACAGCCCTTAACACAACAGTCTTAGAGACAAGAGGAGAACCCAAAACCAGCATCCCAGCAACACCAGAGGGGAAGGCAACACCACCACCCCTCTCTGCATAGAAACCCTCCCTTCCCCTCACCCTACCTGCCCCCACCCAAATATCCCTCCCCTTCCCACCCCATTCTGACCGTGACACCCCTTCCCCATTCCCATCATGTCCCCCCTCCCACCTTTCCCCCCCTGTCCCCCCTCCCCCTTCATCCCATACCCCCCTATCCCTCCTCCCCCCTCACCCCGTATCCTCCATGTCCCCCCTATCTCCTTAACCCACACCCTACCTGTCCCCCCTTCCCTTAAACCCCCACCCCCCACCCCAAAATCCTCTGAGACCCTGCAAACCACCTCACAGATCCTCCCACCCACGGAACAGCTTCCCACACCAGCAGAATGCTCGCCAAGAAAGGGACATGAAAATGAACAGAAGAAAGTGAGCTTCAAGGCGATGTATACTAACATAGATGGGATTTCAAATAAAACAAGTGAACTTAGAGAATGGGCACTAGACGAAAACCCAGACATAATAGCACTCACAGAAACAAAGTTAACGAAAATCATAACAAATGCAGTGTTTCCACAGGGCTACTATGTAGTGAGGAAAGAGAGAGAAGGGAGAGGAGGAGGTGGTGTAGCTTTGCTACTAAGGGAAGGTTGGAGCTTCGAAGAGATGGTAATTCAGAACTGTGAAGGTTTCAGTGACTACATATCAGGCACCATAGCAACTGGAGGACAGAAAATTATAATAGTAGTCATATATAACCCCCCACCGAATGACAGAAGACCCAGACAGGAATATGATAGAAACAACTTGGCCACCATCAATATAATAGAGAGAGCAGCTTCTGTGGCTAGCAGGAACGGATCCAGACTTCTAATCATGGGAGACTTCAACCATGGGAAGATAAATTGGGGGAACAGAGACATGGAGGCCTAGACATATGGAGAGCTAAGCTGCTGGATGTGGCATCAAGAAACTTTCTAAGTCAACACGTCAAGGGACCGACAAGAATGAGAGGATGGGATGAACCAGCCTTGCTTGATCTGATATTTACCCTTAATGAGTCGGATATAAGGGAAGTTAAGTTGGAAGCCCCCTTGGGAATGAGTGATTATAGTGTATTGAGCTTTGAGTACCTGGTTGAGCTGGGAATTATCACCCCCAAAAAAGAACTGGGAACCAAAGGGCTGGCGTACCGAAAGGGAAACTATGAGGAAATGAATTAATTCCTATGGGATATACATTGGGACACAGAACTCGGAACCAAGTCCGTACAAGACATGATGGACTATGTCACTCAAAAATGTCAGGAGGCTGTAAGCAGGTTTGTCCCAGCCCGACAGGAAAAAACAGAGAAGCAAAGGAAGAATCCGTGGTTTAATAAGGAATGTATGAAAGCAAAGGAGCTGAACAAAAGGGCATGGAGGAACTTCCGTAATAACAGAACACCAGAAAGTAGAGAGAGATACCAGAGAACCAGGAACGAGTATGTCAGTGTGAGAAGAGCAGCTGAGAAAAGGTATGAAAATGATATAGCTAATAAAGCCTAGACCAAACCAAAGCTACTACACAGTCACATCAGGAGGAAGACAACAGTGAAGGAACAGGTGATGAAATTTAGGGTGGGCGAGGACAGGTACACAGAGAATGACAAAGAGGTGTGTGAAGAACTCAACAAAAGGTTCCAGGAGGTCTTTACAATAGAACAGGGAGATGTCGCGGCGCTAGAAGGGGTGGCAGCAAACCAGGTGACCTTGGATAGGTTCGAAATTACAAGAGATGAATTCAAGAAGCACCTATTGGAGCTGGATGTAAGAAAAGCTGTTGGGCCGGATGGAATCTCGCCATGGGTATTGAAAGAGTGTGCAGGAGCACTTTGCCTACCACTCTCCATAGTGTATAGTAGGTCACTGGAAATGGGGGACCTACCAGAAATATGGAAGACTGCTAATGTAGTGCCAATATACAAAAAGGGTGACAGACAAGAGGCACTGAACTACAGGCCAGTGTCCTTAACTTGTATACCATGCAAGGTGATGGAGAAGATTGTGAGAAGAAACCTAGTAACACATCTGGAGAGAAGAGACTTCGTGACAACCCATCAACATGGGTTCAGGGAGGGTAAATCTTGCCTTACAGGCTTGATAGAATTCTACGGTCAGGTGACAAAGATTAAACAAGAAAGAGAAGGGTGGGCGGACTGCATTTTTTTGGACTGTCAGAAAGCCTTTGACACAGTATCCCATAAAAGGTTGATGCATAAGCTGGAAAAACAGGCAGAAATAACTGGTAGGGCGCTCCAGTGGATAAGGGAGTACCTAAACAATAGGAAGCAGAGAGTTACAGTGAGGGGTGAGACCTCAGACTGGCGTGAGGTCACCAGTGGAGTCCAACAGGGCTCTGTACTTGGACCAATCCTGTTTCTGATATACGTAAATGATCTCCCAGAGGGTATAGACTCATTCCTCTCAATGTTTGCTGACGACGCCAAAATTATGAGAAGGAGTAAGACAGAGGAGGACAGCTTGAGGCTTCAAGAAGACCTGGACAAGCTGCAGGAATGGTCAAACAAATGGCTGTTAGAGTTAAACCCAAGCAAATGTAATGTAATGAAGATAGAGGTAAGAAGCAGGAGACCAGATACAAGGTATCACTTGGGAGATGAAATACTTCAAGAGTCAGAGAGAGAGAGAAAGACCTGGGGGTTGATATCACACCAGACCTGTCCCCTGAAGCTCATATCAAGGGGATAACATCAGCAGCATGTGCCAGGTTGGCTAACATAAGAACGGCCTTTAGAACATTGTATACCACATATGTCAGACCAATCCTGGAGTATGCGACTCCAGTATGGAGTCCATATCTAGACAAGCATAAGACTAAACTGGAAAAGGTTCAATGGTTTGCCACTAGACTAGTACCCGAGCTGAGAGGTATGAGCTACGAGGAGAGACTACGGGAATTGAACCTTACGACACTGGAAGACAGAAGAGTTAGGAGGGACATGATCACCACATTCAAGATTCTCAAGGGAATCGACAGGGTTGATAAAGACAGGCTATTTAACATAAGGGGCACACGCACTAGGGGACACAGGTGGAAACTGAGTGCCCAAATGAGCCACAGAGATATTAGAAAGAACTTTTTTAATGTCAGAGTGGTTGACAAATGGAATGCATTAGGAAGTGATGTGGTGGAGGCTGACTCCATACACAGTTTCATGTGTAGATATGATAGAGCCTAATAGGCTCAAGAACCTGTACACCTGTTGATTGACAGTTGAGAGGCGGGACCAAAGAGCCAGAGCTCAACCCCCGCAAGCATAACTAGGTGAGTACAACTAGGTGAGTACACACACCCACACACACACACACACAAACACACACACACACACACACACACAAACACACACACACACACACACACACACACACACACACACACACACACACACACACACACACACACACACACACACACACACACACACACACACACACACACCCATCACATTCACATTCACATCCCACAATGTGATCACATTCTTGTGATCACATCACATCACATGATCAGAATGATCACATTCTTGTGTATCCTCTCTAACAGTTGACTTCCCATTTTCGATGAATCGAGGCAACTCATAGATAGTTTCCAAAGGGGTTGAAGTAGCATTCTTACAATTTTCCTGCAGATATAAACTCTCCACACACACACACACACACACACACACACACACACATACACACACACACACACACACACACACACACACACACACACACACACACACACACACGCACGCACGCATGCACGCACGCACGCATGCACACACACACACACACACACACACACACACACACACACACACACACACACACACACACACACACACACACACACACACACACACACACACACCTTCCCGTCTCTCCCACCCCGAAGCCCTCCATTCTCTCCTGCCCCCCTAAGCCCCCTTCCCCCCCCCCTCTACCCCACCTAAGTCTTCCCCTCTCCACCACTCCCCTAAACCCTCCCCTCTTCCTCACCCACCTCAGCCCTCCTTTTCCCCCACACGCCCCCCCAAGCTCTCCCCCCTTTTCTTCTCCCCCAAGCCCCCCCCATCTCCACTATCCCCCAAAGCCTCTCCTCCCTACATGCTCCCCCATCCCTCCCTCTCCCACCCACCCCAACCCTCCCTCTCCCACCCCCTCAACCCTCCCTCTCTCACTCTCCCCCCCAACCGTCCCCCTCTCACTCTCCCCCCCCCATCACCCCCCCCCTACCCTTCCCTTCTTCCCAACACCCTCCTCCACCAATCTCTCCCGTACCAGATCTCCCCAGCTTCCACTCACCACAGATCCCAAAGGACCCCCCCCCCCCCCAGAGGAGAATCAGAAGAGAGTCAGTTTCAGGGTGATGTACTCGAACATAGATGGGATCACAAGCAAGACAAGTGAACTAAGGGAAAGAGCACAAGAAGTGAACCCAGATGTAATTGGACTCACTGAAACAAAACTCTCTGGAATCATAATGAATGCCGTGTTTCCCCAGGAGTACACAGTAATAAGGAAATAGAGGTAAGGTAGGGGAGGAGGCAGAGTGGCCCTACTCATGAGAAAGGAATGGAGTTTTAAGGAGATAGCTATCCCAGGCTGTGAACAAATCACTGGCAACAGGGGAAATACCAGATATTTGGAAAGCAGCTAACGTAGTCCCGATATACAAGAAATGGGAGAGACAGAAGGCACTGAACCAGTGTCCCAAACCTGCATATCATGCAAGCTGATGGAGAAGATTGTGCGAAAAAAGCTAGTGGAGCATCTGGAGCGAAGGAACTTTGTAACACAGCATCAACATGGGTTCAGGGACGGCAGGTCCTGCCTCACAGGGTTACTTGAATTCTACGACCAGGCAACAAAAATAAGGCAAGAAAGAGAAGGGTGGGCAGATTGCATATTTTTGGATAGTCAGAAAGTCAGAAAGCCTTTGATACAGTACCACACAAGAGGCTAGTGAAAAAGCTGGAGATGCAGGTTGGAGTGAAAGGGAAGGTACTCCATTGGATAAAGGAGTACCTAAGCAACAGGACACAACGAGTCTGTGTGAGGGGTGAGGTCTCAGATTGGCGAGACGTTACAAGTGGAGTCCCGCAGGAGTCAGTCCCTGGACCTATACTGTTTCTGGTATATGTAAATGATCTTCCAGAGAGTATAGATTCGTTCCTCTCAATGTTTGCCGATGATGCAAAAATTATGAGGAGGATTGAAACAGAGGATGATAGTAGGAGGTTACAAGATGACCTAGACAGACTGAGTGAATGGTCCAACAAATGGCTGTTGAAGTTCAACCCGAGTAAATGCAAAGTAATAAAACTAGGCAGTGGAAACAGGATGCCAGACACAGGATACAGAATACGAGATGAAGTACTTAATGAAACAGACAGAGAGAAAGATCTAGGAGTTGATATCACACCAAATCTGTCTCCTGAAGCCCACATAAAAAGAATGACGTCTGCGGCATATGCGAGGCTGGCTAACATCTGAACAGCGTTCAGGAACCTGTGAAAGGAATCATTCAGAATCTTGTACACCACATATGTAAGACCAATCCTGGAGTATGCGGCCCCAGCATGGAGCCCGTACCTTGTCAAGCACAAGACGAAGCTGGAAAAATTCCAAAGGTATGCTACTAGAATAGTCCCAGAACTAAGAGGCATAATTTATGAGGAAAGGCTGCGGGAAATGCACCTTACGACACTGGAAGACAGAAGAGTAAGGGGGGGGGGCATGATCACAACCTACAAAATCCTCAGGGGAATCGACCGGGTAAACAAGGATAAACTATTCAACACTGGCGGGATGCGAACAAGGGGACACAGGTGGAAACTGAGAACCCACATGAGCTACAGGGATGTAAGAAGGAACTTTTTCAGTGTCAGAGTAGTTAACAGATGGAATGCATTATGCAGTGATGTGGTGGAGGCTGACTCCATACACAGTTTTAAATGTAGATATGATAAGAGCCCAGTAGGCTCAGGAACCTGTACACCAGTTGATTGACAGTTGAGAAGCAGGACCAAAGAGCCAAAGCTCAACCCCCGCAAGCACAAGTAGGTGACTACACACACACACACACATATTCAGTTGATTATCATGATTAGCCATTGATTTCATTGATTAGCCATGAAAACGTGAGTACACTCGTTCAGTTAGGGTGGGAAAATATTAACACCTTTGTGGAAAGGCGAAAAGGTCCCAAACACTCATACTCCACCCCCCTCTCTTACCCCCCATCTCACTAACCCAAAACAATCCCCCCACTCCCACTCTCCCCCTACAACTGACCACATATACACACACATACAAACACCTGACCTGAAGTGACCATCTCCACCCCCTCCCACCCCTCCAGTTTCCCATGCATCCCCCATCCCTACAAACACACACACAGACTTCACTATACTCCACCCCCCCCCCTTACCCCCCATCTGACCTGATCTGACCTGGTCGGCATAACCGCCCCCCCCATCCCCCAGTCCCCCTTACACATACTCTCCCCCTCTCTCTCACCTCTCCCCACCCTCTCCCCCTCTCTCTCACCTCTCCCCACCCTCTCCCCCGCTCTCCCTTTCTCTCTCTCTCTCTCTCTCTCTCTCTCTCTCTCTCTCTCTCTCTCTCTCTCTCTCTCTCTCTCTCTCTCTCTCTCTCTCTCTCTCTCTCTCTCCCCCACCCCACTCTGCACTTCTGACAAATCTTATCACAGCACAACTAGGAACAGGGTCAAGCATGACAGCCAGAGGCAACAGGGGAACAGGGAAAAGTCCAGGTGACAAAATGAAGGAAATGTTCGCCCAGTTTCTGGAGGATATCAAGAGTGAGATGCAGGAAATGAAGAATGAAGTAAGCAACCTAAAAAGAGAGCTAACAGCGGCAAAGGAGGAGATTTGAGCCTTCAAAGAGAACAATATCAATGCTGAGATTCAGATGACCACCCAGGGAGAAGGTGGTAATAGTATTTTGGAAGAGAATGCCACAATAAAAGCAACATTTGCAGAAATGTTAAAAAAAAACTCTGAAGTAATGTCTGCAGTGATGGAGGTAGCCATGAAAGCAGCCTCCTTACAGGAAGCGGCACGCTCCACTAACCACCTGCTGGAAAGGAAAAGATCAGAGGTAGCGGTGGGTATTAAACAGCAGAAAAGCTCTAATAGGAAAGAGTGGAATGATAAGGACAAAGCGGCAGTGAATGAAATACTGAAGGCACTAAACATGGAAGGGGCTGAGCAAAGCATTGAGAAGGTTTTCAGGCTAGGCTGGTACAAAAAAGACCAAGACCATGTGTTAAAGATAGTGTTTGCAAACGAGAACACAAGGGAGATGATTCTAACAAAGAAAAGCCACCTGCAACATGTGGGAGAATTCAAAAATGTATTCTTCCAGAGGAACATGATGAGAGAGGAGAGGGTCATGGCGGCAGAAGCGCAGGGCAAAAGGGGAAAACCAGGAAATCACAGCTCCCAACACATCACCTCCAGAGGCGATGGGGGAACCCACAACCAGCTGCTCAGTAACACCAGTGGGGAGGGCAACCCCACCACCCTCCTCTGTATAGAAAACCCCCTACCCTAAACCCTCCCTGCCCCCACTCAAATACTCAGCCAAATCTCCCTCCCCCACACCCAATCCCCATCCTTCTACCCCCCCCCCCTCCTCCTGTAGAGTCCCCCCTTCCCCCTTTCCTTCCTGTCCTCCCTCCTCTTTCACCCCATACCCTCCCTGTCCCCCCCCCCTTCACTTGACCCCCCCACCCCTCATCCCAGTATCCTCTGCAACCCTGGTATCCACCTCACAAATCCTCACACCCATGGCACAGCTTCCCCCACCAGCGGAACACTCACCAAGGAGGAGATTTGAGAAGGGACAGAAGAAAGTGAGCCTCAAGGCAATGTACACTAACATAGATGGAATTACAAATAAAGCAAATGAACTTGGAGAATGGGTACTAGAGGAAAACCCAGACATAATAGCTCTCACAGAAACAAGATAACGAAAATCATAAAAAAATGCAATGGTCCCACAGGACTATTATGTTATGAGGAAAGAGAAGGAAGAGGTGGTAGTGGTGTAGCCCTGCTGGTAAGAAAAGGCTGGGATTTTGAAGAAATGGTAGTTCAGGGATGTGAAGGTTTCAGTGACTACATAATAGGTACAATAACAACTGGAGGGCAAAAAATTATAGTCGTAGTCATATATAATCCACCACCAAATGACAGAAGACCCAGACAGGAGTATGATAGAAACAACATAGCCACCATTAACATAATAGAGAGAGCAGGTTCTGTTGCTAGCAGGAATGGATCTGGACTACTAATCATGAGAGACTTCAACCATGGGAAGATAGATTGGGAGAACAGAGACCCGCATGGAGGACCAGAAACATGGAGAGCTAAGCTGCTAGACGTGGCAACAAGAAACTTTCTAAGCCAGCACATCAAGGAACCAACAAGAATGAGAGGAGAAGATGAACCAGCAATGCTTGATCTGGTATTTACCCTAAATGAGTGGGATATAAGGGAAGTCAAGATGGAAGCACCCTTTGGAATGAGTGATCACAGTGTATTGAACTCTGAGTACCTGGTAAAGCTAGGAATTATATCCCCCAAAAACAAACTAGGAAACAAAAGGCTGGTATACCGAAAGGGAAATTATGAAGAGATGAGAAGCTTCCTAAGGGAAATACCTTGGGACACAGACCTCAGAGCTAAGTCTGTACAAGATATGATGGACTATGTCACCCAAAAGTGTCAGGAGGCAGTAAGCAGATACATCCCGGCCCAAAAGGAAAAATCCGAGAAGCAAAAGAAGAATCCATGGTATAATAGGGCATGTATGGAAGCAAAGAAACTGAACAAAAGGGCGTGGAGGAACTTCCGGAATAACAGAACACCAGAAAGAAGAGAGAGATACCAGAGAACCAGGAATGAGTATGTCAGGGTGAGAAGAGAAGCAGAGAAAAATTATGAAAATGATATAGCAAACAAGGGAAAGACCGAACCAAAGCTACTCCACAGTCACATCAGAAGGAAAATAACAGTGAAAGAACAGATAGTGAAACTTAGAACAGGCGAGGACAGGTATGCAGAGAATGACAAAGAGGTGTGTGAAGAACTCAACAAGAGGTTCCAGGAGGTCTTCACAACAGAACAAGGTGAGGTCACTGTGCTATGAGAAAGGGAAGTAAACCAGGCGGCCTTGAAAGGGTTCGAAATTACGAGAGAGGAGGTCAACAGAAACCTGCTGGAGCTGGACGTTAGAAAGGCTGTTGGTCCAGACGGAATCTCGCAGACGGAAAGAGTGTGCAGAGGCACTTTGCTTGCCACTCTCCATAGTGTATAGTAGGTCACTGGAGACAGGAGACCTACCAGAAATATGGAAGACGGCAAATGTGGCCCCAATATACAAAAAGGGCGACAGGCAAGAGGCACTGAACTACAGGCCAGTGTCCTTGACTTGTATACTATGCAAGGTGATGGAGAAGATCGTGAGAAAAAACCTGGTAGCACAACTGGAGAGAAGGGACTTTGTGACAAACCGCCAACATGGGTTCAGGGAGGGTAAATCTTGCCTGAATGGCTTAATAGAATTCTACGACCAGGTGACAAAGATTAAGCAAGAAAGAGAGGGCTGGGCGGACTGCATTTTCTTGGATTGTCGGAAAGCCTTTGACACAGTACCGCATAAGAGGCTGGTACATAAGCTGGAGAGACAGGCAGGTGTAGCTGGAAAGGTGCTCCAGTGGATAAGGGAGTACCTAAGCAATAGGTAGCAGAGAGTTACGGTGAGGGGTGAAACCTCCGATTGGCGTAAAGTCACCAGTGGAGTCCCACAGGGCTCTGTACTCGGTCCAATCTTGTTTCTGATATATGTAAATGATCTCCAGGAGGGTATAGATTCATTTCTCTCAATGTTTGCGGACGATGCCAAAATTATGAGAAGGATTAAGACAGAAGAGGATTGTTTGAGGCTTCAAGAAGACCTAGACAAGCTGAAGGAATGGTCGAACAAATGGTTGTTAGAGTTTAACCCAATCAAATGTAATGTAATGAACATAGGTGTAGGGAGCAGGAGGCCAGATACAAGGTATCATCTGGGAGAGGAATTTCTTCAGGAGTCAGAGAAAGAAAAAGACTAGGGGGTTGATATCACACCATACCTGTCTCCTGCAGCACATATCAAGAGAATAACATCAGCGGCATATGCCAGGCTGGCCAACATACGAACGGCATTCAGAAACTTGTGTAAAGAATCATTCAGAACTTTGTATACCACATATGTCACGCCAATCCTGGAGTATGCAGCCCCAGCATGGAGTCCATATCTAGTCAAGGATAAGACTAATCTGGAAAAGGTTCAAAGGTTTGCCACCAGACTAGTACCCGAGCTGAGAGGTATGAGCTACGAGGAGAGACTACGGGAATTAAACCTCACTTCCCTGGAAGACAGAAGAGTTAGGGGGGACATGATCACCACATTCAAGATTCTGAAGGGAACTGATAGGGTAGATAAAGACAGGCTATTTAACACAAGGGGCACACACATACAAGGGGGCACAGGTGGAAACTAAGTGCCCAAATGAGCCACAGAGATATTAGAAAGAACTTTTTTAGTGTCAGAGTGGTTGACAAATGGAATGCATTAGGAAGTGATGTGATGGAGGCTGACTCCATACACAGTTTCAAGTGTAGATATGATACAGCCCAATAGGCTCAGGAATCTGTACACCTGTTGATTGACGGTTGAGAGGCGGGACTGTGGGACATTTGGGGGTTGACTCTAATTATTTAAATATTAATATAGTAAAATCAATTACGAAGGACCACCCACTTTTTTAGTAAAGAGGGAAACTAAGAAAATATGATCATTAGAAAATTCCTAGATGAACCAGTAACTATGGATAAAATACTAGAGAATATGATCATTGAAATAATTAATGGGCTGTATAATTAAATGAATCAAAGCCTCAAACACCTACATTGGGGGGGTATTACTGGAACTCAATACGTCCAGGAACTAGTGTGGTTCGTTCACCAGTCCAATGTATAATAATCTAATCCTATGAATATTTATAGAGTCATTATCTTTATCTTCAAAGAGAACATAGACTACAAGCATGAAATAATAAGTATAATAAACACATGTTAATCCAATGAACAGATTTCTGCATGTAAAGGAGTACAGATAATAATCAAGGAATACAAAAGGAATCTTAGCTTAATGACGATTCCCCAGAAGTTAGTTACGACTCATCTTCTGATTCTCCTGGACTCGTCATTGAACACTGGGAGTTGATTAACATGGGAAATGACAGCTCGGAGAATTCTTCACACACGCTGTAAATCAAATTGGTTTCAGTAGTAACAAATTAAACTACTAGAAATCTATATTCAAGAAAACGAGATTAAACATAAGAGAAAATAATGACCTGTAGTTTTTTATTGTCGCACGGCGTCACGACAAGCTACCCAGCTATAAACCCACCCCTATATGATGCATCAAATAAGGATCAAGGTACTTAGCTAATATGGGCACTGTGTAAGTTAAGGCTTGCCGAAGGTCGCGTCCTAGGTTCCGGTCTAGCCTATCCTAGATACTGACGCGCTTCACTGGCCGGTCACGTGGTGTTACATAGAACCAAATTTAACAGGTTCTGGCCGAATATCAAATTAATCTCTTGACCATTCGACTTGTTATGTAAATGACACTGACACCAGTGAAGGTATTGTCTGCAAAGGTTCTTCACACCTCACAGTGGCGACTTTTTTCTAGAGATTTGATGGCGTCTACCCTGATGGTTGGGTAATGGCGTCTCCTCGTGAGCGCTTCACCACGTGAACACGTCTGCTCGTGAACGCTTCTACACGTGGACTGGCGTCTTTTCCGCCCCGCTCCGCGTCCCGCGTTTGTTACCCAAATTATTTATTATGGATATTATCATTTCTCGCAGTTGTGCTTGAAATGCTCGGGTTAGGACGGGTTTATTATTTGGAGTAGTTAAATATTATTATTTGCCCGTTTTATGATAGTAAACGAACAATGGAGAAGAATTAAAGTCTCTCCAGGGCATTCACGCGTGACGTTAATTTTTATTACTAGATAACAGCTATAACTATAAACGCTCTATTGGGCTTTAGTTGGAGATCAGTTTATCTGTAATTAATTATCACACAGAACACCGTTGTTTATAGAGAATCAAATTCAATTCTCAGGCACATTGGATATAAATGTGTTTATTACAATGGAATCTGACGCAATACTGGCGTCGGGTGACGTAAGAATTCTAGCCTTATTGTACAGATGTAATTATTAGTACATGTGAACTCTACGTTGGGTTAATTTTATCACTACAATGATTAGTAGAATTAGTAATAATTAATGAGAATACAACAGTGTTGTATTCAGTGTTGGAAATTTCCAACAGGGACCAAAGAGCCAGAGCTCAACCCTCGCAAACACAACTAGGTGAGTACACACACACACACGCACACGCACGCACGAACGAGCACTCGCATGCACACGCACAAAACACATACTGTGTGTTTATGATCTCTTCTGGGCCTCTCCCCCCTCCCCCCTCTTTCTCCCCTATATCTCTCCCACTAACCTCTCCATACACACTCCCCACACACCAAACCACACAAGAAGCTAGTATTGTTGTTTAGCTCAGTCTTCACACAAGGAGACTGACTAGTATCAATCGCATTCTACACATCTCCCCCCATGCTGGGTACTGAGATGGAGAGTCAGTCACCAGAAGAACTGGCTACTCCCCATGGCAATATTCCCATGGACTCAGAAAGTAGCCAGTCAGTCGAGGAGAGTGATTTTCAAGAAGTTCTAACAAGGCAACAGAAGAAACGGAGAAGACAGGATGTAAGGCGTAGTGTTGACAGTGATAGTACACATAACTGAAACGACAAGAGAATGAAGAACGACGCCGAGACTGATCAAACCATTGTCGACGAACGGACAGAACGATGTCAGGAATTTGAGGGTCAGCGGAGATGAAGGCTTCTCTTCCCTGCCTCATGCACACTGGCCCATCATCACAAGCTGCTATGGACAGTCAAACTTGGAAGAGAACACCGCAAGTTCGAGCCCCGTAGGGGCCTCGTAGCTTGGTGGATAGCGCGCAGGACTCGTAATTCTGTGGCGCGGGTTCGATTCCCGTACGAGGCAGAAACAAATGGGCAAAGTTTCTTTCACCCTGAATGCCCCTGTTACCTAACAGTAAATAGGTACCTGGGAGTTAGTCAGCTGTCGCGGGCTGCTTCCTGGGGGTGGAGGCCTGGTCGAGGACCGGGCCGCGGGGACACTAAAGCCCCGAAATCATCTCAAGATAACCTCAAGATAACCCTGCTGAAAGAAGGTGTGAACAGACCTTTCTTAACAGTAGGTTCTATGGAGGCAGTTGTGTTTCTTACCCTGCAAGGATATGAAGGAATTGTTATGGAAATACCGGAGGAGAACGAGAAGCTGACGAAGGTAATTATCTACAAATACCCTCAGATTCTAAACTCCGAATTCATCCTCGACAACCAACGATTTGTGTGGGCCAAGCGTCACCTTATTAAAGGTGAAGCTAGGAATCAGTGGTGGCTCTAGTGAAAGGTGAAGTTCCCGAGAGAGTGTTCATCACTGGGGCGGGATACAGGCATGTAGCAAAGTATGTAGAAGAGCCCATAATATGCCTGAAATGCTGCAGATGGGGGCATAAATCCTGGAGCTGTCAACATGATCCACGATGTCGTTTCTGCGGAAAGTCTCACCTCTCTAATGTGTGTAGAAACAGAGTTAATCTAAGTGAGAAAATAGTTCCCAGATGCTGCAACTGTGGAGGTGTTCACAATACCAGCTCGGCTATGTGTTTTGCAAGAGGCCGAGTATGGATATTCCCCGGCCGGTGAATGTTACAGAGCAGGCAAGAGCTCTTACCCAGACACCGGGAGCATAGCAAAACAGTCTGCCCTAAACAGCGCCAGTGAACCGGACGAATGCGTGGGTAAAGGAGTCACCTTTACTTCGTCAGGCTCAAGCAACAAGCAGCTACGCCAACACTCAGGGCTCCGACAGTGACAGTGTAACGGTGAATGAAGTGGCTACTGTGGCTCAGAAAGAGGGCCATAATGATATGGTCAAGGTGTGGGCTGAACGAAGAAAAGTTGGTGAGTTCCTCCAAAATCTTGGGCAGAGAATCGAATCCATCGAGGCGAAATTAAATGTTCAGGTGAAGGTCAAGGAAAGTCACAAAACAGTGAAGGAAAGTCAGGTGTGACGGTAAAGTGTTGGAGTGTTGATGTTCGGCAGTCCTCCAATGGCAGGTGGCAATGCCTTGTCACACTTACAGAAAAAAAAGAGACTGCTTGCCTGTTTGTCTGTGGTAAGGTAATGGGAAGATACACAAAACAAAATATAAACAATGAAATTTTAATTACTTTAGAAAACAAGATATGAACAAAGACAATCCCTTGGCTTACGTAAAATTCAAAACAAGTCAACAAACAAAACATGAATAATTAATGAATGTGAAATTTACTCTAATATAAAATGAAGTGCAAGACAATAATAATGATAATCAGGTGCTGAGAATACTGGCTTGAGCTGCCACCTCCCTTAGTACATGACAGCCAGGGCTTAGTCTACCAGAGAGAGATGTCAACTTCTAAGAGCACAGAGATATTCTGAGGAATACGGCATGAGCTGGCCCAGACGTCGACTCAGGTAAAGGGCGTGAGTGCAGGTGCAGGTGCGGTCGGCGATACACCAGCCAATCAGGAGCAGGCAGGCGGAGAATGGGTAGTTTGCTCGTTGACGGCGGGCGGGGAGCCGGCGTGTCGGGTGGTGCAAGGCATGCTTTGCATCCTGGGCAAAACGTTTGGCGATACTGGTGGACGTATCTTCAATATAGTATCTTGTACTTGTAGAATGACGTGAATGATATAGGGAAGAGCAGGCTCAATCTCTCTTGAAAGAGATTATCGTCACACAGGATATAGTGGTTGAGGACAATAATGAAATATTGAGTGACGAAATGAAGGAAAGTGAAGTGTGTGTGAATGATGATAGTCGTAATGAAGGGAAGAACTCTATAATTACACATAAAATGATGATATCATTTGGGCGAATAATGGACGTCACAGGACTGAAAAAATCTCTTGAGAAACGCAATGTTGCTTTTACTAGTGAACTTGGGAGGAGGTGGGAGATGTTATACGAGGTATGGCTATCATTTAGTGAACTTATTGGGGATGACTTAGAAAGTGAATTGTTTAATAATGGATCACCCTAGAGTGAAAGTGTTGTCATGGAATGTTAATGGTTTAAGAAACAGTGTTACAGACGTTCATTTTTATGTAATGGGAAATGATATTGATGTTGTAGCTCTCCAGGAGACAGGGGATAGGAATGAAGGTTTATTGAAATTAAATGGCTATAAAGGGTTTCATCACTTCGCCGCAAATAACATCAGAGGGACGTCGATTTATGTTAAGAACTCCATACCAGCAGAGTTAGTAGAACCACCGTAAAAAACGCAAGGTATAGAGAGTGTCTGTGTTAAATTATCATTAAGGGAAGGGGAATTTATTGTAGTTAATTTGTATGTATCCAGGAACTGCTTCGACGCTCAGTATGTACCTGACTGCATTTATACTAATCCTTCACTGGTCATTGGGGATCTTAATGCTCGGCACACAAACCTTGGGACAGTGGGTAGTATTAATGCTAATGGGGTCAAGTGGTTACAGTTTCTACAAGATTATCCAGATACCTGTCTCTTGGGAAACAATGAACCAACTCACATCAGGGGAGGACGGCTTGACTATACCTGCATGTTAAACTCTCAGGGGATTATGGGGGAGGCTCGGGTTGTTCGGGAACTACTTAGTGACCACTTTGCCTTGGACGTTGAATTACCACTGGGGAAAAAACAAGTCCACTTTCAAAGAAAAGGCTAAATATTAATAAAGATATGAAAAATTATTTTATTCTGGGAGATTGATATCCACAATACACGCCGCTCTGCGTTGATAGTTTTTACGAGGATATGGTCGAGAACATAGAGAAATTAGTACAGAGGGAAAATAGCGGGAGCAGGGGTAGCAAGACACATGGACCTAAGAAATTTAAGTATTCCAATGATCAGCAAGTTAAGGGGTGGGAGAGAATGCTAAGGAGTGCACATAAAGAATGGTTAAAAAATGGAATGAAGGATGAAGAGAAAAATACAATGTTGGAAGTGGCTAGGGAAGGTAGTCAGATGAGGAAGGAGGCGCGGGACAGATACTGTCAAGACTTTGCTCAGTCCATTGGTAATACTAAGAACCTTAAAGACATATGGAGAGCAGTAAATGAAATCAGGGGGTTGTAAGACCAAATTCATTGCTCACTCAGATCCAGGGATGGTTGCTAATGAGTTAGTAGATAAATGGGCTAGTGCTGCTGGTATAGAGTCCTTACCTGC